>NC_061111.1:141685125-141825125 GCF_002878395.1 Capsicum annuum
TTCGAGAGTCAGTTCAGTCAGACATTCATGCATTAGATATGCACGTTTAGTAGATGGAGTTTAGTTTTTCAGTGTGTTTAGTCATGCATTCATGAGATCAGATCAGTTATGCATCCATGCATCAGATATGCATGTCCATTATGAGAATTAAGCTTATGAGTAGCTTCCGTTGAGTATTCCATGCATAAGGAATGCATGTCCAGTATGAGAACTCAGAGTATCAGTGGTTCCAATTGCATAGTCATGTTTCATATATTCTTGTTCCTTGAGTAACTTTAGTTGATCATTATTCTTAGCCTATCAAGCGACATTCGAGGATGAATGTTTCCAAGGGGGATATAATGTAATACCCCACAAATTTCTCTCATAGTCTGAGCCTTAGAGCGTGTCAAGTGAAGCGTAAATCTGTTCCAAAAAGGTTAAGAAGTGCCTTTTAAAGAGAGAAATATTTTAAATCGTGTATAATTTCCCTAATATTGACTCTTTTCATGTAGATCATTGAATAAGCTTTCCATCAATACCAATTTCGTCAAAATCCAACATTGGACGAGGAAGTTATGGTCGTTTTACTGAAAATAGTCGGAACCGCCTAGGTGCGACTGCCGGATTGACGGACCATCGAGCTTGTGATGGAACTTCTCTTATCCATCTCAACCAAGGCAGTGACACCCAAGTGAGACGACCAGCACAATGGACTATCAAGGCTGCGACAGACCATCGATGTGACCGTCGTGCTGAGGCAGTGTGGCCTCATCCTAGACAACGTACGATGGATGATCCAACAGACCATTGGGTTTGTGACCGACCATCGCTGAGACTATCGCATCGAGGCAGTGTATTCTATTTCTGACCGCCATGCAATAGATGATCCGACGGACCGTCAGACTGAGCAACGGACCATCACTTCGACCGTTGCAGACCCCATTCAGCATTTTTAACTCATTTTTAAAGGGCTCTTTGGTATTCTCCCACTCTTTTCATCCCCTATTTATATCCTATCAAGGCTCAAAATTTCATTGTTCGTCTTCAACATCAAAAACTAGGGTTTCTACAAAATCAAAACCCTTCTTTTTCAAGAAAAATCAAGAGAAATCAAGAAATCAAGAATCTCTCCAAGAGCTTTCAAGAAAGATTTTCTCTAAGGTATGTAGATGTTGATTCTTGGGTCCCTTTCATCAAAAAAGCTCAAGAACCCTTTTCTAAAATTCAAAGATCTTACGTTTGTGGATTTTCATGATTCATTTGAGTTGAAATTGATGTTCATGCTATTATTGAGTTTTGATTCATGTTTGTTTGCAAGGTTTTCAAGATTTGACCCTAGTATATGATATTCTTGTGATATTCATGATAAAACCTCTTCAATTTGCTTGTTAAGTGATGTGTTTATGTCAATTAAGTGAAGAAAATTATGGAATAAGCAAAGCATGCTCCCCATATGTTTGATAAAATGCATATGTGAAGAAATTAGAGCCATTATAGCATTTTGACTAGAAATCCCCCATTGTGTGCAAGCCCATGCATGTCAAGTGTTTGTTGAAAAGCCTTAGTGAATGAATTGTGACATGATAGCATGAAATTCCCTAATTATGCGCTCTTTGATACATGCTAAGACTTTAATACATGCCAAGTGTTCGATGCAAGACCATGTTGAATGGAGTATGATTCAATAGCATGTCCCCCTATGTTATTACATGTTTATGATTCCTAAATGCTTGAAGTGATGCCTTAGTGATTGTGATGGTGAATGATTGTCCATGGTCTTGATTATTCAAGAATGGTTATGTTTTACTTTTATGTTATCGAGTCCTAGGGATATTTATTCCCGACAATTTAGCTGTTGTCTGGAGCCCATGTTAGTTTTCATGATAATTCCAATAGAGCCATGATTCTCAGAACTCAGCTAGTTATAGAACTCTGTATTCTCAGACAGATACAGAACTTAAGAAATCTTAGTAATCTCTATAATTGCCGTAATCTCAGTATTGCTAGTAATCTAGCCTCAGTTCTATACCCTCAGATCTAATAGTATTCAAGTGTTCAGTTCTGACCTCTGTAGTAATCGAGTATTCTATTCAAAGATCAGTGTTATTTAATTAGATAACAATATTTAGTAGTACTTCGTCAGATATAGAACCAAGTGAATACAACTTAACTCAGTCAGATCATACGAGAAACGTGATCATTATAAGATTTAGCTTAGTTTGTGTTCAGTTAAGAATCAGTTCAGAGTATTTCAGTTAGGAGTAGGAGCTAGCACCGAGCGAAAGAAGGGATGGTGGCTCTTTGTCAGAGAGGCAGAGTCGTTAGAAGCAATCCCTAAACTCCAGAACTGCATAGCCAATGCAGGATATAGGAGTCACCCGTCATGAAAGGCTGGTCACCTGTCAGATATGCTTGACCATTATATTCCTTAGGCTTGACTTTCTGTGAGGGTCACCCATTAGATTAGCTTGACCAGAGAAGTCTTTACCCGTGGCATGGTATTAACACCCTTCCAGCTGGTGTTACAGGTTGGACTCCACCAGTTGAGATTTGGGGCATGTCGGTTAAGTGACTACTTCCCACAGTTATAGCTTCAGTATCAATCTTCAGAAATCATGACTGCCAGATATGGTCATCTATCTCAGTAAGGGACTCAGATAGTTCCATTGATTCATGGACCACCCGTCAGATAGGCTTGGTCTCATATAAAGTTATTTAGTATTATATTTGGAGATCATCCTTCAGATAGGCTTGATCTCAATCTCAGATTTAGTTGAGTATTCTTGTTATAGATCTAGAGATCACCCGTCAGATAGGCTTGATCTCAATCTCAAATTCAATTGAGTATTCTTGTTATCAAATCTAGAGATCACCCGTTAGATAGGCTTGATCTCAATCTTAGATTCAGTTGAGTAATCTTGTTATCAGATCTAGAGATCACCCGTCAGATAGGCTTGATCTCAATCTCAGATTTAGTTGAGTATTGTTATTATCAGATCTATAGATCACCCATCAGATAGGCTTGATCTCAGCCTTAGATTTCATTAAGTATTCTTGTTATCAGATATAGAGATCACCCGTCAGATAGGCTTGATCTCAGTCTCATATTCAGTAGAGTATTCTTGTTGTTAGATTCAGATATGATCTTTTCTTATCATTGATAGTAGATTTCAAAATCATCCATTAGAGAGGTTTGATCTCTGATGCAGTCAGTCGAGATTAGAAAGCTCAAAATTTGGTCAATGACGTAAGTATATTTAGTTAATCAGTTTCAGTATCATCAGTTTTCGAGATCACTCGCTAGATAAGATTGATCTCAACTCCAGCACTCAGTTATTAGTATCAGATGATTCAGTATTCAGTATCTTAGGAATTAGTAGTGAGTTCTGATAGTAGTAAAGTAGTATCCAAGTTTTAGTATTTTCAGTCACGATGATTTCAGCTATGGTTCGTACATTTATGCATGTGTTCTCATTCAGTACTCTTATGATTATTCAGTTAAGTAATTGTTCATGCATGAGTCCTTGCATTTATCCTTACCTCATCTTCATGCTCGGTACATTCCTGTATGGATACATTTGCGCTATGGTGTTTTATTTGACACCATAGGTTCGGAGGCATGAGATCCAGAGCACCCTTAGCAGCTCAGTCCCAGTCAGCAGTAGTAGACATAGCAGTGAGTCCTCTTTAGTCTAAGATGATCCTTATTTTTATTATTATCACATCAAATTTAGTTATTTTCAGTAGACGGAGTTAGTTGGGGACATGTCCCATCAACTCCACAGCTCAGATAGTTTAGAGGCTTTTCGGATAGATGTATCAGTATTCACTTTTAAATTTTGAGTATTTTTAGATATATTGAACCTTATGGCTAGTTTCTGCATTTATTATCTATATTACACAGTGTGTAGGTACAAATATCAGTAGAGGGTTGGCTTGTGGTCCCTTAGGATCATAAGCACCGTGTGATGTTCCGATTCCAGAAAATTGGGTCGTTACAAAGGGAGTCTCAAAAGACCATAATATCCCTAAGTTGAGGTACCTTTGGAGTGTATTCAAGGATGCCTTGGAGTGTATTTAAATCTCTTTACGTTTTAGCAAATACACTACCTTGGTTGAAGGCATCATGCTCTCATAAGCTCCCATTTGCATGAACAAGGCTTGAAAAGGCTCAAAAAGGTCTTCAATCTGAAACTTGAACCTTTGGCAATACCTTGTACTCTTTTGTGATCTTCATGCCTGTATTATCCTCTCTATCTTGAAAGGAATTTTTCCTCAAATTCACATCAATCAGCACCAAAGATATAAGAAAACAAGAACACAATCCTCATGGTAAGAGAGTTAGCATTAGTACCACATGTTGTGTAATCATGCCAAGGGGGTACACTTTTGGAATACAACTAACTATCCTTTGTTATGATCATGAAACACCTACCACAAGCATCACAAAGGACACGGCTAAGGAAAACATCCAAAGATAAGGCAACTACAAAGGTCCACAAAAGCCTTATAGCATTGTAACTCCAAGTGGACCAATAAACAAATGTCTTGTCCTTACATAAAACAAATCCAAACCTAGCATGGATATCATCATAAGTAAAGAGGTAGTATAGGAAGGCATCAATTGTAAAGAAATCATCCAAGGTTCTATCATCTATAAGAATGACAATGGATTCAAAAACTTCGCACATAATGATGGAATTAAGTCATTTAAACTCATATGGATCCTTCCTTTCAAATAAAACATAAACTTGGCATCCACAAGCTGAGATTTAAGCAACTTAAGCACAAGTGTGTCAATGAAGGATTCACATGTATAAGAAATACCCCAAAGAGGCAATGACATATTTTCCTTAGGGTCCTCAATCATGAAACCACCTTTGATAAAGGGGTCTCTCATCACAACCAAGTCACAAAGAAGGTTATCACAAGAATGGAGTTCATCTAAAATGTTTTCAAGAGGGAACTCTCTTCTTGACGTACAAGTAGTGATACCTTGGTCAAGAATGGAATCTCTCAAGGATGAGCTTTCTTGACTCTTTTTATTACTCCCCATCTTTAGTGAGCACTTAACATTGTTGAAAATTCCTTCCATGCACAACTTAGGTCTATCAAGTGGGCTGTAAACCCCCAAGAAAGACTTTTCATCATAAGGAAGGATTCCAACATCCACAATCAACCTATGCTTTTTGTTTTGTCCAAGCACTAAGTTGGTTGTGTTGTAATTTCCACAACCCAACAAATCACCGGGGTCAAAAGAAAGAAGTAACTAAGGGATTAAGTCTCGGCCACTTTCATTTTCCCCTAAGGTTCCATCCACAAAGTTAAGCATACTCTCTCTATCACTATTAGAAATGTCATGAGAGCAAAGAGAGTTGAGAGAGGTGTCATACAAGTCAACTTCAACTTTCATGTCCTTATATATGTACTCACTAGTTTAAAGCTTATCATAGGAAACACACAAAGAAGAAGTAGATGGAATACCTAAACAAATACCACCTTATCTTTCAAGAGTGTAGCCTACACACATATTCAAGACATAACAGGAAGCAAAGTGATCATAATCAAAATCATTTGTACAAGTACAATCATAATTTGGGTATCCCAAACATTCTAGCAAATCAAGGTCAACTCCACCCAATTGGTCATTTTGCACACCCTCACTAGTTATTCAACTCACATACCAATGCAGACTCACCTTGGTTTTGATAAGGGTCAACTAGTGTGTGAATACTCTTGTCACTTGGTAATGGAACCTTATTCAAAAGTGCTAGCACTATATGGAAATAAATTATTCTTACAAAAAGAATTAATTTTTTCATCTAAAGGATTAACTAGTGCTTGCATACTTACAACAAGGTTTTGGTCCTTATGCAACCTATTAGCACCAAGAGTATCGCAAAAGTAAGATTCATACACTTCTTCACTAAGGAAATCCGAAACAACACCACTTTGGCCACTACTAGCCACATCACAATAATGCAAGTTTCTAGGAGTGTAGAAGATAGCTTTGTTACCTTGTAGATCATGGAAAGTGTGTTTTTCACTTGGTTTTGCATCATGGAAGACCTCATGATACACTTCACAATGGAATATGTCAAGATATCCCCTTATATTCATTTCTTCATCACTTGTTCAAATATTGGAACTTTCAGCCAAGGGTTCCATTAATTCGTTAACCATGTGTGTGTGTGGAACTACTTTTGGATTCTTCTTTGAGAACATATCATATTGAACCTGCACATAAGAAGAATCAATGCTAGTCAAAGTGCTAGCATTTGGGTTAGCGAATATCAAGGGTGTTTTGTGGACAAGATCCACAATCAAAGTTGCTTCTCCCTTTCCAAGATCACAAGCCGTGGCTTCTCTTTCCCTTTATTTTTTTCTTTACATTCTTCTTGTACTTCTATATACACTCTCTCTCTATCTTGAGGCTTAGAATTATTCTCCTTGGATGGAGGGGCCTTGTTTTAGTATAGTTTGGAGATGGGGTATCGATTTTTGTTGAGGATGGTTTGGGTTGGTGGCTTTGGATTTGGGGAAGTGTAGAATCTTTGGTTTTGAGGGATTTTAACTTATGGAGGATTTGGTGGACATAGTCTATCAAGCCCCACTTTCATTTTAATTATTTCACCCCTCATTGATCCTACATAACCCTTCATATCTCCTATATATCCTTTATTGCTCCCATATTCGAACCCATTCTTGCTATCTTTTGATTCATGGCCTCAAGTTGAGTCATGATGAGTCCACCAATATCATTACCAATGGATTGTGAACTTGAACCCATGGGTTCCATGAGTAAGTACCTAATAAACAATCAAAAACATACAAAATGAACAAACACATTAGTTCAATAATCCTCACCACACTCACACTCGGATATCACCTCACACTTGGTGTCATTAGTGTTGAATACTTGGAAATACTTGGAAAGTAAATTGAGTGGTGAATATGTTTTGGACTGGAATCGATTTTTCTTTTGATATGACTCAAATAAATGATGCACGGCTTTGAATCAACAAACTACTATAAATTAAAAATGAGAAAAGCACACAAAAATCAAAGACATGAACAAATAGACTCAAAACTAATTATCAATCTAGTAGGTACTTACTAGCTTGCTAATTAGTGATAGAGTTTAACACACAAGAAACTAGAATAAAAAATTAGAAACTAATAAATATAATTTTAGGACTCAATTTTGTTGTTCATAAAGTGATGATGTGGTAGCTTGTGGTTGGACGTCACTTTTCAAAATTTTCAATTCCAAATATCATGTTTCGGCCAAACACTCCTTTAGGGAATAAGAATTTCGGTTTTAGGAAAAAATGAAGGTTTGAATCCTTTTTGGAGCTTTAAATGAATTCAAAATGGATTGGTCCCCTCAAGTGTACTTTCAATTGTACTTGCTTGTCCCCTTGTCCCCTCTTCCTTTTTGGAAGGCTTAGAATATACTAGGGAATATTCTTGTACAAACACTTAGTACACTCTCTTTCTTCTCCCTTTTAGGATCAAACAAGCTACTTGAATATTTTTCTTCAACAAGATTTGAAGATGGTGGATGAACAAGATGAATATTCAAGAGTTGACCAAGGTTTGATCACTAGGCAAATGAATCCTAACTTCAATTTTTCTTTTAGATCTAGGTTCCCTTTGCCAAACCAAGCACAAAAAACATAAAAACAGCCACAAAATACCGCAAACAAGTTGATAAAAAATAAGATTCCTCCTCAAAAGGTTCAAACAAGCCACAACAATGGTGGACCTAGCTCAAAAACAACCAAATCTTGTTCTAAACTTAGATCTAGACCCTTTAAGTGCTAGAGAACAAGAATCTAACACTAGAAACTATCAACAGAAGCTAAAAATTAGTAGATCTAAGTTGTGAAATTTGGATCTACTACCAAACAACAAGACAACACATAATTTTTTTGAGGATTTTTTTGACTCTAGACTCTTTTTTTGTGAAGATTTTCTTCGATCCAAGACTTAGAGTTGTGGAAAAAACTCAAATACATGGCTTTGATACCAAATAATACAAGAATAAACTACTAAAGATGAAATTAAGGATTCAAGACTCAAAAATCAGCAACCACAAGACAAAGAAAACAACACAATAAGAAAGGAGATGAAAAAGAGATGCATAAAAGTAAAGATAGGTAACGAGACCCTTACTATCACCAATGATTAGCACAAGAAAGTATATCAAACCTTAAAACATACCTTATCAATGGTAGTTCAAACCTCACTCTTAGGTGGACCAAAGGAATTCACACTCCTCAATCACACCTTTCTTGCCACTTGATCAACACAAGTGAAATCCATCAAATGTATTAAATTCTCAAATTTGGATGTCTTTTCCAAGATCTACACTAAGATGGATTTTCCAAGCCCTACAATAAGTAAAGAAACTACACTAAGAGTAATACTCAATTTCAATTCATCAAAGTCTAATGAAAAATAAAAGTTAAAGATCTATTTATACTATTACAAGAAAATGTCTAAAATACCCTTAATGAAGGGTGCTCCTTTGGAGTGTAAAAAGGGTGTCTCAAAAGATCATAATATCCCTAAGTTGAGGCACCTTTGGAGTGTATCCAAGGCTGGCTTGGAGTGTATTCAAAGTTCTTCTTTACGTTTTAGCAAATACACTCCCTTGGTTGAAGGCATCATGCTCTCATAAGCTCCCATTTGCATGAACAAGGCTTGAAAAGGCTCAAAAAGGTCTTCAATCCAAAACTTGAACCTTTGACAATACCTTGTACTCTTTTGTGCTCTTCATGCTTGTATTATAATACCTTTCCTGAATAACTATTCATACTAATTTGCTTCTCACTCCTAAGAATGATAATGTGCAATATTTTTCAGAATTGAGACCCATTAGTTTGAGTAGTTTTGTGAATAAAATTCTCTCAACAATTATTCATGATAAATTAGAGAAGATTTTTCCTAGGCTGATTCCTCATAACTAAGTAGGTTTTATCAAGGGAGAAATATTATTGAAAAAGTGTTATTAACACACGAAGTGATTATTAACATCGGAAAAAGAGGTACACCTTCTAATGTGGTGCTAATGTTCGGACATGGAAAAAGCTTATGGCTGAGTCTCTTGGTACTTTTTAATGAAATTGGATTGTGAACATAATTTAGAGGTTTCTTGAATAACTACTATTCAGTGTTATTAAATGGGCAATCAATAGTTTTTTTCCATTTTACTAGGGGGTGAAACAAAGAGATCCCCTATCTCTTACTCTTTTTATCCTATCTACTGAAGTTATGACAAGGTCAATCATCTTTTTGAGGATGATTCTTCTATGGTATATAGTATGCCTAAGTGGAGTCCAAATCTCAATCACTTGGTATATACTAATGACACTATAATCTTTGCTTCATCTAACGAATATTCCCTTCGAAAAATTATGTTGATTTTATAATGATACAAAAAAGAGTTGGACAGAAAGTGAACAAGGACATAAGTTTTTCTATATACACCAGAACTCTTCAAGGAGGGTGCTTCAGCTGGTGGAATAATTCACAGGGATGGAAATAGGTTTATTTTCTCTCAAATACTTTGCCTATCTAATTTTACACTCAAAGAATAAGAAAGAACACTTTGCATATTCTGTGGATAAAGTGAGAAATTAACTCAAGCATGGGATGGTAAATTATTATCTTATGTGGGAGGGATGTGTTGTTGAAAAATGTCCTTCAAAGCATTCCCAATATGTCTTATCAGTAACTATCCCTCCAAAAAGTGTGATTAAAGAGTTACAAAAGATTTTTGCAAAATACATTTGGCATAACAAAGAAGTAGTTAGAAGCAAACACTAGTCTTCTTGAGATAAGATTTGGTTACCCAAAGAAGAAGGGGGATTAAGGTTTAGATCTATTGGAACTATTTCAAAAGTAATGCATGCCAAGTTGTGGTGGAGGTTTAGGATACAAAATAATTTGTGGACCAATTATCTTTGGAATAAGTACTGTAGAAAAAAATTCCAACTTTGGTGAAATAGAGATGGGGCTCTCAAGTATAGAAAGCTATGTCGAATAATAGGGAGAAGGTTGAACAGTGCTTATGGTGGGAAACAAAGAGTTGAACTTCTTTTATATGGTTTGAAAAATGGACAAACTCTGGTCCATTATATTTTCACCCTACCGGGGTTCACTCTTACCATCCTTTGAATGATATTAGTGAATTTCTGAATAAAGAAGGACGAGACTATGAAAAAATACAGGACGAAGTCCCAGAGTATGTAGTCAATCATGTCAAAAATAAAGTGGGGCCATTTATATATGTGAATGTGGTGGACAAACCTTAGTGGCCTAAGAACAATAATGGTTGATTCACTGAGTGCATAGAAGTTACTTAGAATAAAGTTGTTGTTAATGTAGACCTAAAAGGTATTTTGTACAAAATAATTCCTTTTAAGTACTCTTTTCTTTCTTGGAGGATTTTCTTAAGGTTGGTCCCTGTAGCTTCTCTAATGAATAAATGGAATCCTAAAACCTTTAACAATTGTGGATGTTACAATATTACTGAGAGAGAAACTATTGAGCAGTTATTCCTAAAAGGTGAGATTGCTGATAAAGTTTGGAATTATTACTGTGGTACAACTGATATCATATATCACAAGCTCAATTTGAAGCAAAATGTTAGATTATAGAGGAATCATAAAAGTAATTATAGAATAAATATTGTTTTTAATGTTGTTCCTATATTAATTTTATGGTTTATATAAGAGAAAGAACACTCCTTTATATAGGCGGGTATCATGAAAGAAAGATACACTAGGAACTTGATACCAACGTAGTCAACTTTATAAAGTACAAATTTAACATGGATATGCATGGTCAAATATTGGATGAAATAATTGATGCAATGCAAAGTTATATGTAATACCCCACAATATCCTAGCTAAGTTCTTAGCAAATCATCATATGTTTAAAGGCCCCAAAGTAATTATTTCAAACCATAGATAAGTATCATGACCATTAACCTTTATGTAAAGTTTTTTTAATTTGATTTTGATTATAGGAAACACTTAGAGCAAAGTTGAGTTGAAAGCATTTGTATCGATTGAGTTTTAGAATTCGATCCTACAAGGGTAAATTTTAAATAAGTGTAACTTCTAGAATATATAGAATTTGGAGATCAATAAGCACCAAATGAAAGATCTTCTAGTCTTCTTTCCAAAATATTTGATTTTACCTTAATCAAATATCAGAGAAGAAAGTTATGCTTATTTTACCTAGAGAGTGTTTGCCTAAGAGAAGGTGACGACTTGAGTTGACAAGCTATCAACTAAGTGACGAGCTATTAACTTAGTCATCAACTTTAACCAAAAAGGACTTAAATTATTTAGATAAGGTGACGACTAAGTTGATAAGACCCCAACTAGTTGACAACCTGTCAACTAAGTCATCAACCTTAACTAGAAAGTGTCCAAATTTAGTTTGAGATTGATGACTAAGTTGACAAGTTGTCAACTGAGAAATTCCAGCAATCTTGTCCTATTTCCTTAGGGATATTTTGGTTTTTTCCCCACCTCAACTCCTCTCACACAACATAAATAATTCCATAAGCGTTATTTACCCATTATAGTCAGTTTTCAATGCTCATTTCTCTCTCCGCTCCCAAGGGATGAAATTAAAATTTCTTCCCAAATTTCAACTTCCAAGGCTCCAAATTTAAGTTCTCCTCCAAGAAGTCAATAAATTCAGGTATATGGGGTTTGAAAAAGGACACTCTTCGATCCTTGTGCCCAAAAGTTTGATGTTTAATTAAATTTGAAGAAATGGCCTTACTAGGGCTTATACCCACTTTCCTTATGCTTTGAGATTTTGATGCTTTCTCATGAATGAAACATTATTTTGCATATGATTTCATGTTTAGTAATGATTTTATCCATAAAAGTAATTTTAAGTATTGAGTTTAATATTTTGATATGAAGCTTTTTTGAGATGTTAAATGATTTCAATTTTCAAGAATAAGTTACTGAATTTTCAAGAAGGTTAAGCTTATTAGTTCAAATTACAGGTATTACAACATGATTAAAGTTTAGTTTTGATCTTATGATCTCAAATAAGACATGAAATCCACAAGTTCCTCATGAAATGATTTAAGACAAGTGATCCTAAGCTAATCCATGATACTGACATAGTTTGTGAGCAACTGAATAAATTATATAAAATTGGAAATAATAAGTGAAAGAGACATCATTAGATAAACTTTCTTAATAAATTACAATTTTAAAATATTTACAACACTAATTATGCAAAAGAAAACTGAAACTGAATACATCAACTTTGACTGACTGTCTATAAAGCCTCTACTATTACTGACTATAGGTAGCCGGTAACTCCCAGTTATCCCTAAACAATACAACTGAATAAAATATATAATACTGGACCTATAATTTACTCGAGTCCTCGAATCAGGAGTACTTATCACCTGTGGACTAGAAGCTACGAACTGTCTAATTATTGTCTGTAGCTGTAACTAGTTCCTACATTATGAAACAATGTAGCCACACAAACATATATATGGTCAGTAATCCTGGAATATACTAAGTGTGTGAACTAAATCTAAACATACTTCTAAATCATGTATGCTAAGTATAAAAGGAATCACCTTGATCATGAATATAATAAAAGCTAAAATATCATAAAACTTGAATAATAAAACATAATCTAAAAACTTAGTGAGTCATTACACAAAGTTTCTAAAATCTTTACTTTTATGAGAGATTCTAATAATCGATATAAACCATATGAGCTATCATAGAGTCCAACGTCTTACCCATGTTGAGGAGAGTTGTTCTACCCTTGCCATAGGAATAGAGCCTTAACTTAGAGTGATTATTAAACTTATCCCATATTGGGAAAATGGGAGGACACTTTTTGGCGAGGCCTCTAAACCTATGGTAGCACATAGTTTTTGGAGAATAGGATATGCTAAACCCACATTCCCTTCTCAGTGCTATATACTACTCTAAAAAAATATACTTATATGCTCATACTAATGAAATCCACCTTAAAATAACACATGAGTATATAAATAGAAAATTAATTATGCTTCTCTTAAGGAGGATTCACAGAAATTCTTGGACAATGTTCAAAATATGACCGATATCATGGATGTTACTTCTACTAAGAGTGCTGACTTGAATGCTTACCAACTATAAGAAGTGGCTCATACTTAGTTCAAGTAGTGGAAGGAAGATAGGGGTATAGATATAGGGCTAGTAGAGTGGGATGTGTTTACTGCAGTATTTCTGGATAGGTTCTTCCTGCTTGAGTTGAAGGAAGCCAAAGTGCAGGAGTTCATTAATTTAAAGTAGGGAAGTATAAGTGTTAAGGAGTATTCACTCAAGTTTACTCAGTTGGCAAGGTATGCTCTGACTATGGTGTTTGATTCTAGGGCCTGAATGAGTAAGTTTGTGTCTGGTATGTCCAAGGATATGGTTAGGAAGTGTAGACAACTGTGTTGATTAAGTAGATGGACATCTCTAGGTTTTTGTTCCATGCTCAGCAGATTGAGGAGAAGAACCTCAAAAAGAAGAAAAGAGAGAATAAGCGGGCCAGAACTAGTAGCTTTAATTTTTCTCAACCAAGGTTAGAGGGTGGGAATCATTCTCAGTTCTAATAAAAATATTCAGTCGTATCCCCATCTTCTGCTAGTACTTCAGTGTCTAAATTCAAAAATGATACTCATGATAGGACGCCATGATCTAAGTCCTAGGGTAGCATGAATAGCATTTACACCAACCCAATTTGCAAGATATGTGGTAATAACCACAAGGGTGAGTTTATGGCCGATGGCGATGCTTGTTTTGGGTATGGAAAGTCAGGCCTTAGAATAAGGGATTACCCAATAGTTACACAGACAGTTATGAATGATCAACAACAAGGCCAGACAAACTCTTCAGTAGCTCCAACAGGTCGCCCAACATAGAAGGGTGCCACATCTAGTACAACCAGTGTACAACATAGAAATAGGCATTATGCCTTTTAGTCTCGATAGGACTAGGTGGGTTCTCCTGATTTGGTTACTTCTACATTACAAGTCTTTCACCTTTATATGTATGCATTATTAAATCCCAGAGCCATACTCTTCATCATGACTCTCAATATAGTAGTAGATTTTGGTATCCATCATAAAATCCTTATAGAACCCTTGTCAATTTCTACCCCAGTCGGTAGTCCAGTCATAGCCAGATGGGAATATAGAAATTTCCCAATCATAGTATCTCAAAAATTAACTTAAATCGATCTTGTAGAGTTAGACATTAATGATTTTGATATTATTCTTAGCATGTATTTTCTCCACTTTTGTTATGCCTCAATCTACTGTAGAAATAAAATAGTCCAATTTCAATTCCCAAATGAGCAGTCTTAGAATAGAAAGGTAGTACCCTAGTGCCTATAGCTCAGTTTGTCTGGTTCCTTAAGGCAAGAAAAATGATCTCCAAAGGGTGAAATATCATCTCATTCTAGTCAAAGACTCCAATTATAAAATCCCGAGTCTTGAGTCAGTTCTAGTAATAAATTAGTTTCCAGAAGTATTTCTCAAAGACCTGTCAGAGTTTCTCCCAAAATGGAAATTAACTTTGAAATAAATCTCCTTTCAGATACCCAGCCTACCTTAATTCCACCATACAGAATGTCTTCAACTGAGCATAAATAATTACAAGAGTAATTGAAAGATCTCTTAGACAAAGGTTTCATCAAGCTGAGTGTCTCTCCACGGGGTGCTCTAGTTCTATTCGTGCATAAGAAAGATGGTTCTCTAAGAATATGCATTGATTGCCATTAGTTAAATAAATTCAAAATCAAGAATAAGTATCCCATCCCTAGAATTGATCACCTGTTCAACCAACTTTAGGGTGCACACTGTTTCTCAATGATAAACCTTAAATCTGGCTATCATCAGCTCAGAGTCAGAGATTGTGACATTTTGAATACGACCTTTAAAATTTGGTATGGTCACTTTGCATTTATAGTTATGTCTATTGGACTAACGAATGCCACTATAACTTTTATGGACTTAAAGAATAGGGTGTTCAAGCAGTACTTAGACATGTTTGTTATAGTCTTCATAGATGACATCTGTGTATATTCTTAGAGTCAGGGTGAACATGAATATCACTTGAGAATTGTCTTGCAGACTCTTAAAGATCACCAGTTATTTTCTAAGTTTAGTAAGTGTGAATTCTGGTTGAAATCAGTATCATTCCTTGATCATATCATTTCTGGTGAAGGCATTTGAGTTGATCCCCAAAATAAAGTAGTTAGGAACTATCCTAGACCCATCTCTTCATTAGACATCAGGAATTTCTTAGGTTTATCCAATTACTACCAAAAGTTTGTCGAAGTATTTTCCTCTATGCTTCTAAAGTTGGTCTTGGTTATATGTTGATGCAGTGGGTAAGGTTATAGCTCATGACTCTATACAACTCCAATCTCATAAGAATAATTACCCGGCTCATGATATTAAGTTGGTAACAACCCTATTTTCCTTAAAGATTTGGAGGAATTATCTTTATAGTGTTCATATTGTTGTGTTTAATGATTACAAGTCTCTAATATGTTTTCAGCTAGAAATATCTAGATCTTCGTCAGAGAAGGTGGCTAGAGTTGTTTAAGGATTTTGATATGAACATCTTGTGTCATCCAGGTAAGAACAATATAATAGCCAAAACCCTTAGCAGGTTGTCTATGGGTAGTGTTGCTCACATGAACGATTAAAAGAAAGAGTTAGTTCATGAGGTTCATAAACTTGCTAGGTTGGGAGTTCGATTGGTTGATTTGACCGAAGGTAGTGTTTGGGTTTAGAATGGTTTGAAATATTCTTTAGTTTTTGAGGTATAGGAAAAGAAGGATTGAGATCCTACTTTGCTTACGTTGAAAGAGGCGGTTCAAAATTAGAAGGTTGAGTTTTTTTCATAAGGGGGAGATGTTGTTCTTCACTACCAGGGTAGATTATATGTTCTGAATGTGAATGATTTGAGGCAACAAATGTTAGCAGAGGCTCATAATTCTTGATATTCTATTCACCAGGAGCCATTAAGATGTACCTTGACTTGCGATAAGTCTATTGGTTGAATGGTATAAAGAAGGATATTGTGGAATTCATGGCTAAGTGTCCAAATTGCCAGCAAGTTAAGGTTGAGAACCAAACCTAGTAGTACACTTTAGGAATTCAGTATTCCTCCTTGAAAGTGGAAAGTGGTGAATATAGAATTCATCACAGGGTTGCCTCGTACTCGTCATCAGCATGATTCTATTTAGGTAGTTATGGATAGAATGACTAAGTCAGTTTATTTTTTACCAGTTAACACTTCAGACTCAGCTGAAGATTATGCTAGACTCTTAGGGAGCTAGTAAAGTTGCATGGAGTTCCTTTGACAATCATTTCAGACGTAGGTACCCAATTTACCTCTTATTTTTGGAAGTCTTTTCAGAAAGGACTTGGTACCTAAGTTTATCTCAGTATAACTTTTCATCCGCAGATAGATGATCAAGCAGAGAGAACCATCCAGGCCTTATAGGATAGGTTAAGGCTGTTTGTGATTGATTTCAAGGGTAGTTGGAATGACCACTTGCTAATGATTGAGTTTTCTTACAATAACAACTATCACTCCTGCATTTTAATGGCCCCATTTAAGGGTCATTATGGGAGGAGGTGCATGTCTCTTATTAGTTGGTCCATGTACTACCCTATGTTTTCAAGTTCTATACCCATCAAAGGATAGGCCACTAAATTAGCTTTACAATCCCACTAGTCTCGCCTTAATCCAATGTTATGGCAAAAAGATATAGAAAATTCCTAAGGGCATGCCATACTGCTAGTTACAACGGCTTAGGCAGTGAGCCGTTACTAGACATAATGACTCATTATACGTCAGTCGTTGGAACTCCAGTGAGGGTCTCAAATTTTTTTCCACTGAGAATGAGTCTAATTCACGACTTTTTATAAGGTATAATGAGTCATTGCATGGACCCGTTGCCATAATAGTAAGAAAACCAGAAATTTAGTCTCAAACCGCTACACCCCTAATGACTCGTGATTTAATCTAATAAGTTGTTAGGTGTGGGAGTCATTTCCTTAATAGTGAAGGCTCAAAATTTAGGGCTTTAGATCATAACTTAGACCACGACTCATGACCAGTCGTGATGAGTCATTGGCTTAGTTGTGACGACTGGAACGAAAAATCCCTACATGATTTTAAAATGGGATTTTTGGTAAATTCCCATATTTTAATACCAAATCCACGCCGTTTGGGCACTACAATATCATTTATTAAAGGATTAAAGTTACCCTAACACTCTACAAACTCCAAAATCATTACACTTAGCAAAAAGAAAACAATTTTCTTTTTCTCCAAAGAAAACTAGGGTTCTCCAAGTTCAACCATAAGTTCCAAGTAATTCCCTAAGGAATTCACAACAGGTATATGGAATTTCATCAATGGGTCCCTTCCACCCATTGAGTCCTAAGAACTCTTAAATTCTTGAGCAAATTTCCCTTCCCCTTGAATTATGTTCTAAGTCAAATATGAGTTACCCTTCTCTAATTAATTCATGTGTGTAATCAAACCATGAATATGTATTTTCTCAAAGAATAGTGATTTACCTTTAAGATCATGAATTTTCCTATCATGAAGTTGCTGAGTTTGTTTACTTTAAATTGTGAAATCCCCTTTTATCATGATCTATAAATGTTATCATATTCAGTTGCATTAGTCAAAGCTGGTGGATTATGAACACTTGATACCTAGATTGTGATGCATATATCTGTTTTCAAGTTATGAGCCATTCAGATAATGTTCATGTTGCTAAATTTAGAAAGTTATCATGTTTAGCATATATCAGAAATCAGATCATGTTAAGCAGTTCTCAATTATTAGTGTTAGTTTAGTTGTGAGTAGTACTTACACCGAGTGTATGTAGGGATGAAGGTTAACCCGCCTATTGAGGATTGAGACCTTTAGTAGAAGTCCCTGTGTTCCAGAACTGCAACACCACTGTAGGTTATAAGGGGTCACCCACTATTAAAGAAATAACACCCTAGTCCTTCATTACTTTAGTTTAGTAAATCCATGCCATCTAGTGTTGGTACCCTTGGCAAGGTAATGACACCTTTCCAATTAGGGTTATAGTTTAGACCTCAATTAACTTAGATTGGGGAATATCGGTTATTGTTATCTCACACAATCCCGAATTCAGTTTAAGTTTATGTTAAGTTTATCTTTTCTTGACAAAGTGTTCAGTATTCAGATATTCAGTTACCAAGATATTTAGTTTATTCAACATATATTTACACTTGGTCTTGTTTTCAGTTTACATGTTCATGTATTTATGTTTAGCTTATATACCAGTTAGTCTCTTCCATATCACATACTCAGTATATTCAAAGAACTGATCGCATATTTCTTTGTGCTATGTCTCATAATATAGGTTCACATGCTTAGTACCCGAACCACAGTTAAAACATTTATTTTCCACTTAGCTATAGCCTTACTTCTTTGTGCTATATTGTCTCATGATATAGGTTCACATGCTTAGTACCCGAATCACACTTAAAACATTTATTTTCCACTTAGCTATAGCCTTGGTGAGTCCTCATCAGTCGAGGAATAACCATTATTTATTTATTTTCAGTATTTTACATCATTTTAGTTAGATAGAGTTTGTTGGGCACTTGTACCAATAGTTTATCATAAGTTAGCGGCTTTTAGACAGACAAAAAGTTCGACATATTTTCAATTTCATGAAGTATTTCAAACAACATCAGTATTGACTTTATTATTATTCAGCATCAGTTTAATTTAGCTACCTTCCACTTAGTATTTTGTTACTTTTCTTCAACAATCGTAGCTTATGCCAGGCCATGGGTTAGCTAGGGGTCACTTGTGACTCTAAGCACCGTGTTACAACTAGGGGTAGTCTCAGTTCATGACAAACTTGGTATCATAGCACAAGGTTTAAATTGTCCTGGGTGTCTATAAGCTACTTTAAGTAGAGTCTTATTCATGGGTGTGAAGCGTGCCATACTTATGGATGAGCAGCTACGAAATATTTTGGGAAATTCACACCTCTTTTATGATTCATTTCATGTGATAGGGTGTGAAATCTACTAAGTTTCTTATTATAACTCATCCTTTACCCATTTATATAAAATGTCTCCCAAAAGAGCTAATGGAGGGAGGAATGAAGACCAGCCGACACCATCGCCTATTCCTGAAGACCCTCTGAATAAGCAGGTTTCGCATGCTAAATTTAGGGTTGCTTTCACTTTATTGGCACAATACATGTCATCTCAGAATAATCAACAAGTTGTTACCCTAGCAAACGTAGGAGAAAATACAACAACAACTAGGATTTGAGACTTTACTCAGATGAATCCCTTGGTGTTCTTTGGGTCCAAACCCGAGGAGGATCTCCCAGAATTTTTAGATAGTGTTCAAAAGGTGACTGAGATCATGGGTTTCATCTTGAGTAAAAGTATTGATTTAGCTGTTTACTAATTGTAAGGTGTGGCTCAAACCTGGGTTAAGTAGTGAAAGAGGGTAGAGATGCCGATGTAGGGCCTGTAAAGTAGGATGAGTTTGCTACTGCTTTTCTAGTAAGTTCTTCCCACTTGATTTGAGGGAAGCCAATGTGCAAGATTTCATTAACTTGAAGTTTGGAAGTTTGAGGGTTAAGGAGCATTCACTCAAGTTTATGCAGTTGGCAAAGTATGCTCTGACTATAGTGTCTGATTCTAGGGCTTGAATGAGAAAGTTCAAATCTGGTATTTCTGAGTATGTAGTCAAATAGTAAAAGATGACTATGTTTATTAAGTATATAGAACTCTCTAGATTGATGGTTCATTCTTAGTAGATTGAGAAAGAGAAAATCAAGGAGAATGAAATAGAAAATAAGATGGCCAGGACCGACAATTTCAATTTCTCTCAGTAGAGGTCAGATGGTGGGAATTTTTCTCAATTCTACCAAAAATCTTCAGCCCCATCCATATCGTCATCTAGTGTCCAAGTGCCTAAGTTTACACAAGATACTCATGATAGAAGGCCAGGCTCTATGACTTAGGGTAGCGCAAATAATGTCGTACCAACCTAGTTTGTAGAAAATGTGGTAGGAACCACAAGGGTGAGTGAATGGATGGTAGTTATTCTTGTTTTGGGTACGGAAAGTAAAGCCACAAAATGAGGGATTTCCCAGTGGTTGCACAGTGGGGTAAGGATTTTTGTCTGCTAGGTCAGTCAAACTCCTTATCAGTTCTAGCAGGTCGCCTGACTCCGCAAAGTACCACTTCTAATGCAACTAGTGGACAACATTAGAACTGACTTTATGCCCTTCAGACTCGACAAGATCAGGAGGGTTCTCCTGATGTGGTTACTGTTATATTGTAAGTCTTTTATCTTCAAGTGTATGCATTATTAGATCCCAGAGCCATACATTATTTTGTCACTCCTTATATAGTAGTCAATTTTGGCATCAGTCTCAAAATCCTCATAGATCCTTTCTTAGTTTCTACTCTAGTTGTTCGTTCTATCATTTCCAGATAGGTATACAGAAATTTCCCAGTCACAGTATCTCAGAAAGTTACCTTAGTCAATCTTGTAGAGTTAGAGATAACTGACTTTGATGTTATTCTTGTTATGGATATGATCTACTCTTGCTATGCCTCAGTTGATTGTAGGAATAGAGTAGTCTAGTTTCAATTTCCTAATAAGTCAGTCTTAGAATGGAGGGGTAGTACCTCGATACCTATAAGTTAGTTTGTCTCCTTTCTTAAGGCGAGGAAAATAATTCCCAAAGGGTACATCTATCATCTTGCTTGAGTCAAGGACTCAAGTTCTAAGATCCTGAGTCTTGAGTTATTTTTAATGTGAATAAGTTTCCAAAAGTATTTCCTGAAGATCTACCCAAAGTTCCTACCGATAGGGAAATTGACTTTGGAATAGATCTCTACCCAGATACCCAGCCTATTTCAATTCCACCTTATAGAATGGATTTATCCATGCTTAAGGAATTGAAAGAATAGTTAAAAGATCTCCTAGACATAGGTTTCATCAGACCTAGTGTCTCTCTACGGGGTGCTCTAGTTCTATTCATGCACAAGAAAGATGGTTCTCTCATAATGTGTATTAACTAGCGTCAGTTAAACAAAGTCACAATAAAAAATAAGTATCCCATCCCCAAGATTGATGACTTGTTCGACCAACTTCAGGGTGCCAATTTTTTCTCCAAAATAGAACTTAGATCCTACTATCATCAACTCAAAGTTGGAAAGTGTCACATTTTGAAGACATCCTTCAGAAATTAATATTGTCACTTCAAATTTATAGTTATATCCCTTGGACTAACAAATGCTCTTGTAGCTTTCATGGACCTGATGAACAAAGTGTTCAAGCAGTACTTGGACATGTTCATCATAGTATTTATATATGACATCCTTGATATAGAACAACCCATGAAGACACAAAATAGTCCACAAAAACATCACAAAATAGTCCAGAAAACTCAACAACAACACAAAATCGAACAAGAAGAGAAGCACAAAATACAAATTATTTACAATAAATTAAAGGATAGATAGAATGACAAATGGATGTATAAGTCCTAAGAACCCTAAGATATATCAAATATAAGGACACTTAATACCTGTACACACAATCACCACTCTCTTACAGAGACACAAGAGGGATTCCACTGCTCAAGCACCAACGTTTCTAGAAAAGTTTGCAACACTAGTGATTCCACACTAGTATCACCCTCATTTTAGTTTTGACTATTCTAAGCCCTATAGCTAAGGTGTTCACTCTCCAAGAAAGAAGAGAGGACGTTTCAAGATTGTCTTTCTACAATATTCAATAGCTAAAGAAATAATAACCTAATACTAGTCTATTTATAGACTTATTACAACATAGAGTGGAAGGTCCAAAAACCCCTTAATGAAGGGACAAAAAGAGGCGCCCTTGGAGTGTATGTAGGGGCGGCTTTGTTGTTTCCAAAGACTTCTTGACAATTCAACTTATACACTCTCTCGACTTGATTCCATGCATGCTTATGTACGCCCATCTTCATGATCGTGCCCGTATCAATCCTCGTCTATTCGTGTAGTGAGGGTGAGCACCCAGACTATTTATAGGTTGTTTTATAGACTCTTAAAGATTTCTAGTTACTCGCTAAGTTTAACAAGTGTGAATTTTGGTTGAAATCTATAAATTTTCTTGGTCATATTATTTTGGGTGAAGGCATTCGAGTTGATCATCAAAAGACCAAAGTAGTATTGAACTAGCCTAGGCCTATCTCTCCATCAGATATTAGGAGTTTCTTAGTTTTCTCCGATTACTATAGACCATTTGTTGAAGAATTTTCTTTTATTGCCTCTCCCATGTCGATACTAACTCAAAAGAAGTTCAAATTATAGTGGTCTGATTCCTACGAGAAGAGTTTTCATGAGTTGAAGAATCGACTCACCTCTGCTCTAGTTTTGACTCTGTCAAAGGGTTTAGATGGTTTTATGGTCTATTGTGATGCTTCTAAGGTTGGAATTGGTTGTGTGTTGATTCAATGAGGTAAAGTTATAACATATGCCTCTAGACTTCTCAAATCTCATTAGAAGAACTGCCCGACCCATGATCTTGAATTAGAAGCAATTGTCTTTGCTTTAAAGATTTGGAGGCACTACCTCTATGGATTTCATATTGATGTGTTCACTGAACACAAGAGCCTTCAGTATGTTTTCATTCAGAAAGATTTAAATCTTCGTCAAAGAAGGTGGCTAGAGTTGTTGAAGAATTATGATATGAGTGTATTGTATTAATCAGGTAAGGGTAATATTGTAGCTGACGCCCTTAGCAGATTATATATGGGTAGTTTTGCCCATGTTGAGGTTGAAAAATAAGATTTAGTTTATGAGGTTCATCAACTCGCTAGGTTGGGAGTTCGGTTGATTGATTCAGTCAAAAGTAGTGTATGGGTTCATAATGGTTAACAATCTTCATTGGTTGCCGAGGTAAAGGAAAAGTAAGAAATGATCCCATTTTGCTTAAGTTGAAAGAGGAAATTCGGGATCAGAAGGTCGAGGTTTTCACCCAAGAGGGAAATGGTATACTTCATTATCGGGGAAGGTTGTGTGTTTCAAATATATATGATTTGAGGCAACGAATATTAGTAGTGGCTCATGGTTTGCTATATTCTATTCATCCAGAAGCCACTAAGATGTACCAAAATTTGCAAGAAGTCTTTTGGTGGAAAGGTATGAAGAAGGATATTGCGAAATTCATGGCTAAGTGTCCAAATTATCAGTAGATTAAGGTTGATCACCAGAGGCCTAGTGGTATGCTTTAGAAATTCAGCATACCCACTTGGAAGTGGGAAGTAGTGAATATGGACTTCATCATAAGGTTGCCTCATACTCGCCATCAACGTGACTCTATTTGGGTTGTTGTGGAACAAATAACTAAGTCAGCTGATTTCTTGCCAGTTAATACTTTATACTCCTTCAGAGACTATGCTAGGCTCTATATAAGAGAATTGGTAAAATTGCATGGAGTCCCATTGATAATTATATCAGAAAGAGGTACCTAGTTTACCTCTCATTTTTGAAAGACTTTTCCGAAGGGTCTTGGTACCTAAGTTAATCTCAACACCTCTTTTTACCCACAGATAGATGGTTTGGTAGAGAGGACCATACCAACTTTAGAGAACATATTGAGAGCTTGTGTAATTTAGTTCAAGGGAAGTTGTGATGATCACTTTCATTTGATTGAGTTTGCCTACGATAATAAATATCACTTCAGTATTCAGGTGGCCTCATTTGATGCTCTTTATGGTAGGAGGTGTAGATCTCCTATTAGATGGTTTGACGCTTGGTGAGGCTGCATTAATAGGGCCATATTTAGTGTATGAGGCAATGAATAAGGTTTATCTCATTAGATAAAGGCTCAAAACGGCCCAAATTCATCAAAAATCCTATGAAGATGTAAGAAGAAGGAAGCTTGAGTTTGTTGTTGCTAATTTTATTGACTTAAAAATTTCACCCATGAAAGGGGTAAAGTGGTTTGGTAAGAAAGGGAAGCTCAGTCCTCGTGGTGTTGGTCTCTATAAGATTTTGATTTGGTATGGTAAACTAACATATGAGTTGGAAATGCCTACAGAGTTAGCATCAGTGCACCTAGTGTTTCATGTATCTTTGTTAAAGAAGTGAATTGGTGGTCTAGCCTCCGTAGTCTCTTTAGAAAGGATAGTCTCTCATATGAAAAAGTCCTAGTTGATATTCTTGATTGTCAGATTCATAGGTTGAGGAATAAAGAGGTCGCTTAAGTAAAGGTTCTGTGGAGAAACCAGCCAGCTGAGAGAGTTACTTGGGAAGCAAAAGCAGATATGATGACCAAGTACCCCTATCTCTTTTCTTTGAACCCAGTTTCTGCTTGAGGTACTAGTTTCCCTTAATTAATAAATACATTCATTCCTGTCTTAGATATCCAACTATTTTAATTTCATAGAATGCATTCATGAGTTCAGTTGAGTCCATGCATTAGTCACAAATTCAGATATCAACTTATAGTTCAGCTTATAAGCGTTCAGTGAAAAATCTCAGTTTTTCCCTAGTATTTCAACTTAGTCTATTTCATTTGATGATGAGTGATCCCCAAGAGGAGATATTATAATACTCCAAGTTTTCAAGTTCTATACCCATCATAGGATGGGCCACTAAATTAGCTTTCCAATGACACTAGTCTCACCTTAATTTGATGTCGCTGCAAAAAGTTACGAAAAATTTCCTAAGGGCTATCAAATTGCCAGTGACAATGACTCAGGTAATGAGCCATTACCAGACGTAATGAGTCCTTATGTATGAGTCGTTTCCACTCTAATAAGGGTCTTAATTTTTTACCAGTGACAATGAGTCCAGCTCACGACTCATTATGAGGAATAATGAGTCGTTGCATGGACCAGTTGCCACACCAGTAAGAAAACCAAAAATCTAGTCTCAGACCATGAATACCCCTAACGACAAGTGATCAGACCTAATGAGTCATTAGGAGGGGGAGTCTTTGCCTTAACAGTTAAGTCTCAGAATTCAGGTCCTCAAGTAACGACTCAAACCATGACCCATGACAAGTCGTAATGAGTCATTGGGTGAGTCGTGACAACTGGAATCAGAAATCCCTGCATATTTTAAAAGGGGCCTTTTAGTAAATTCCTATCTTTTAATCCCAAACACATATCAGTTGGGCACTCCAACATCAGTTATTGAGGGATTAAATTTACCCTAACACTCCATACATTCCAAAATCATTACACTTAGAAAAAAGAAAACGATTCTCTTCTTCTTCAATACAAACTAGGGTTCTCCAATATTAAGCACAAGTTCCAAGCAATTTCCTAAGGAATTCTCTATAGGTATGTGGGATTTCATCAATGGGTACCTTCCACCCATTGAGTCCCAATAACTCTTAAATTCTAAAGAAAATTTCCTTTCCCCTTGAATTGAGTTCTAGGTCAAATATGAGTTTCTCCGCTCTTATAAGTTTATGTGTGTAATAAAACCATGAATATGTGCTTTCCCCTAGAGTAGTGATTTACTTATGTTCAAGATCATGAATTTGCCTATCACGAAGTTTATGAGTTTGTTGGCATTAATTTGTGAAATCCCTTTTTATCAAGCTCCGTAAATGTAATCATATTCGCTTGTATTAGTCAAAACTTGTGGTTATGAACATGCAATACCTAGATAATCATGCATATATTAGTTTTCCTTTTTTGAGCCATTTAGATAACAAGACCCGAACCAGGGGCCATTCATATTGGGTGCCTCAAAACCAATCAGGATTGGAGACAACCCACAATACCCAACCATAATTGCCCTACACCCTATGTCGGATAGTATCCAAACATATAACAAGATGAAACAATCAAAAATCAAAGACATCCAAATTGTATCAACCCCAATACCAATGCCAAGGCTAACACCAATACCAGCACCGCCCATGCCAACCCAAATTAGTACCACAAAGCCACTATCCGAATAAAAATAATATCCGTTTGGGACATGCCCCCGACCATAGCCAAGAATCAAAGTCTAAGAAATATCAAATGTATGTATAGAAGTCGATAACATGAAATAGAGTCTTCCAGAGTATGGAAGCTCATCACTTCAATCCAACATAAAGCTGTCCCCGAATCTAAGTCACTGAGTAGGAGTAGGAGTATAGGCAGTTCCTAGATCACGTGGGGATACAACGCCCGAAGACGGGTTAGCAGGTGAATGCTATCATGTACCCAGGAATAATGATAAAATAATGCTAATATTTAAAACCAAGTAAGTAACCAAATGTAATCACATTCTTATATAAATATATATGCATATTTCATGTTGGGAAAGGAAATCGAGTTTAGCATACATTTAAAATCTTAACCTGGACTGCGTAGCTTGACCGTCCTAAAACCACCCATGGGCTATGTTGGTCCACTGTTACCCCCTGAATGGTCCCCAGTGCATGTAGCCGCATGAATCAGAGATATCATAGGGGACGGGGATTCTCGTGTACTCTTTGCCCTCCATGATACAGATATGCAAGTATAACTTAGGGGATTACCATTTACCCCGCAAGTATATGGTCAGCATGATCAACCCTCATGTCGACAAATATGAGTTTCCAGTGTCCGTCTGTTGGACTCACACCTTTACGGTCAGCTATCACACCCCGCCATTATTGCCCAACTAAAACCTTTAGCACATAACCAAACCATCAATTCCAAGAGTTAATTACTAAGGCATTGTGAAATGGTATTGTCATACCGACTATAACTTGCATGTAATGCCAATAGCAAACACTTAAGGAGTTCCCATGTACCTTACAAGATTTACAATTAAACCAAAGACATCACCACCAATGACTTTTCAATCCATTTAAAACCATTTAAATTAATTTGGGTTCCATTACCATATTATGGAATGCAAGGTTTTCAATAAAAGTCAAACTATGTGACAAAACCATTCTCATAGGCATTTAAACAAACATGTTGCGGGTATATAGTTTCCAAAACGAAAAACAAAAACCAATTAACCATTCCCATGCAACCACATATCCAAACCATAACTATAACATGAAAAATGATAAGAAAAACATGGGAAAACATTATCCAACCATTAGTAACCAAAACCACCAACATATATTTCAAAACCAACCCAAACCCACAATAATGTCATGAGAACCATTAAATAAAACAAGATTTTAGTTTGAACTAGCAATGAGGGAGGAGTAACATGCCTTAGGCAGCTAGGAAGATGGAGAGAAACCAACCTTTAGTGCCTTAATTGGTAACCTTGAAGAAAACCCTAGCCTTTCTTGAACCAAGATTTTGAGAGAGATTTGAGAGTGTTTAAAGTGTTTTTGATTGATAATAATTAGATAAATAGAGTCCTAATAGTGGTTTTAGTCGGGGGGGGGGGGGGGGAATGTCTCGAATAACCCCAACTTAAACTATAGAAAACATTGCAGAAGTGTACGATTTGGATCCCTCACTCGTACCCAGATCATATAGTGGTACCCTTCACTCGTACCATGATCAAAAGGTTGGACATCACACACTATCCACCATATGACTCTCCTTGCCCAAATCGTATCCATATCATATGACTAGTACCCTTAAATCGTATCCAAGACTGAGGTGTTGGACACTGGACAACATAAGAATTGGACTATACCACTCGTACCCTTAGCGTATGACTCATCACTACCAACACATACCCACAATAGAAACTCACCCTCTACATATTAGACAACATACAAGATGGGTCACCTGAACCATACCCTAACCATAAGATTAATATGATGATCAGAAGGCTCGAGACTCAAGAATTTTCCTAGGGTCAAAACCTAGGGTGTTTCAATTCTCCCCTACTTGGACCATTTGTACTCGAATGATGGAACAGACAGTACAAGCACAATATACACCCCACCACCTCAACTCTAACCTTTAACTAAGTTAGAAAACAATGATACAAGGAAGTCCGTCTTTTTTTTAATAAAGTTTGATAACAAAAGTGTGATGAAAAACACATACCTTCAAATGAATTTCTGGAGAAAAAAACAAAAACGGATACTGGGACTTCATGTTGTCTTCCACTTTCGAAGTAGCCTCTTCAACCCAGTGTTTCCTCCATAGAACCATGACAGAAGCCTCATAAGTCAAGGAATCCAAAAATACTAATATCCTTGATAGGCACGATTTTATATGGATCACCCATGCACTTTCTCAACATAGAAACATGGATTACCGGGTGAATAGAGCTCAAACTAAAAGGCAACTCCAAATCATACACAACATTACCAACCCTTCTCAAAACCAAGTACGGTCCAATATACCAAGGACTGAGCATCCCCTTTTTACCAAGCTGCATCACACCCTTTATCGGAGATACCTTGAAGAATACCCTGTTCCCAACCTCAAACTCTAACTCTCTTTGTCTGATATCCACATAGGACTTTTGGTGACTTAGGGTATCCTAAAGTATATCTCGAATCATCTTTATCTTTTCCATAGCTTGGTGAACCAAATCAGGGCCAAACCTATCCACCTCACCAAGCTTAAATTACCTAATAGGAGATCTGTACCTCCTACTATAGAAAGTTTCAACAGAGCCATCCAATGCTAGAGTGGTAGCTATTGTTGCACACGAACTCCATAAGAGGTAAGTGCTTAATCCAACTACACCATAGTTAATCACACAAGCCTAAAGCATACCCTTCAATATCTGAATAGTCCTTTTTGCTTGCCCATCTATTTGCCGGTGAAAAGCAGTATTAAAACTCACCTTGGTCCCCAAAACTTTATGAGAAGACCACCAAAAGTGGGATAAAAACTATGTACCGCAATTTGAGATGATAGAAACAGGTATCCCATGCAACTTCACAATCTTATAGAGGTACAACCTCCCATAATCCTCAGCCGAGAAGTTAGTCGTTACTTGGAAAAAGTGAGCCAACTTTGTCATGCGATCCATGATGACCCAAACCAATTCAAATTAGTTCCGAGACTGAGGAAGACCAGTAATGAAATCCATGTTGATCACTTTCCACTTACACTGTGAGAACTCAATTTCTTGATACAAATGTCTGGGCCATATGTGCTCAACTTTTACTTCTTGACACACCATACACTTGGGCATAAAATTAGCCATATCGCCCTTCATATTGTTCCACCAATACACCTTCTTGAGTTCATGATACATTTTCAACAAACTGGGATGAACAACATAGCACGACTCATGCACATCAACCAAGTTCCTCTCTCGCAAACCATCGATGTCGGGATCACATAATCTCTCTGGGTACCACAAGTACCATCACCGCAAATCTTAAAGTTCGTCACCTTCTGCCCCCTAACATCACCCCTGATCCTCATTAGCACAGGATCTAACACTTATTTCTCCTTAATTTTAGCATCAAGAGGCGACTGCATCACTTTCTGAATGAACACCCCACTATCCTCAGAGTCCAAGAGACGAACTATAAGTTTATCCAAAAGGTGAATATCTTTCACCATATCCCATTTCTCCTTATCAACATAAGCTAGACTTCCCATAGATTACCTGCTAAGAGTATCAGCAAACATATTCACTTTATCTAGATAGTAGTGAAGACTCATGTCATAATCCTTGAGCAGCTCAAGCTACCTCTTTTTCTTGAGATTAATCTCTTTCTGAGTAAACATATACTGCAGGCTCTTATGATAAAAAAAGATATCCATATGCACCCCATCGAATATTGACCCTAGATTTTTAACGCAAACACCACAACAAGTAATTCCAAATCACGAGTTAGATAATTCCTCTCATGCACCTTCAACTGTCTAGATTCATAAGCAATCACCTTACTATGCTACATCAATAATGCACCCAAGACCCACACGAGATGCATCACAATAGACCACAAACCCATTGGTGCCTTCAGGCAAAGTCAAAACTGGAGACAAAGTTAGATTATCCTTCAGCTTATCAAAACTACCCTCAAAAGCATCAAACCATAAGGACTTTACCTTCTTCTGAGTCAACTTAGTCAATGGGGCAGCTATAGAAGAATAAATCCCCACAAACCTCCTATAGTAGCTAGCTAAACGCAAGAAGCTTTGAATGTCGGTTGGAGTCGTGGCTCTAGTCCAGTTCTTAACCAATGCAACCTTCTGTGGATCTACCATGATGACTTCAATAGAAATGATATGACCTAAAAATGTAACAGTGTTCAACCAAAACTCACATTTGGAGAATTTGGCATACAATGTTTCTCCTTCAACGTCTGCAACATAACACGAAGGTGATCAATATTGTCCCCTCACACTTAAAGTACATCAGAATATCTTCTATGAACATAATGATGAATAAGTCTAAAAACTAACGAAAGACCCTATTCATCAAATCCATGAATGCCATCGGGGCATTGGTCAACCCAAAAGACATAACTAGACACTCAAAATGCCCATATAGAGTACGGAAAGCAATCTTAGGGATATCCTCATCAGTAATATTTAATTAATGGTAACTAGATTGAAGATCAATTTAGGAGAAATACTTAGCACTCTGCAACTGATCAAACAAATCAACTATCCTTGGAAGGGGATACTTATTCTTTACCATCAGCTTATTCAACTACTAGTAATCAATACACATCCAAAGGGAACCATCCTTTTTTCACACGAACAATGCCGGTGCACCCTATAGGGACACGCTAGGATAGTTGAAACCCTTATATAAAAGAACCTTTAATTTCTCCTTAAGCTCCTTCAACTCAGCCGGAGCCATTCTATATGGAGGAATAGAAATTGGACGAGTGTCCAGAACAAGATCAATCCTAAATGCAATCTCCCTACCAAGAGGATCACCAGGAAGATCATTAGGGAAGACCTCAGGAAATTTATTTACCACTAGGATAGAATGCAAAGGACGCTCTAATTTAGAATATTTAACCCAAACTATATGATAGAAACACCCTTTGGAGATTAATCTCCAAGCTCTAAGATATGATATGAAATTCCCCTTAGGAGTTAGGGAACTACCCTCCCACTCAATAACCGACTCATTAGGGAAATTAAATATAATATTATGGGTCCGATAGTCCAGAGATGCATAGCACGAGTGCAACCAATCCATCCCCAATATGACATCAAAATCCACCATATCTAATTCAAATAGATCTTCATAATTTCTTTACTACCAAAAGATACAACACACCCTATAGACTCTTTTAGTATCACAGAGTCACCTACTGGATAGAAATAGAAAAAGGGTCCAAAATGCATAGCCACAAATAGGGTCACATAAGATAGGGTGGACCCTGGATAAATTAAATAGTTCACATCATGAGAAAAGAGATTCAGCATACCAGTCACAACATTAGGAGATGCCTCAGGCTCCTGATGAGTAGTAAGAGCATAAAGATGGTTTTGACCAATACCTGATCTAGATGGTGCACCCTTTAGTGCTGGAGCTAAAGAAGAGGCAATAGGAACCTTGTTTGCCCCTGTGGCAACCTTACTAAAAAGATAGTTTCTAAGCATGCTCCCTGGCTGACCGCAGTTAAGCAATTGTCCCTTCCTTCATCATAAAAACCCCGTTATAATGAACCACAGAATCTAGAAAGAAGATATAATGAAGCTAACTGTGCCCCACTAGCCTAATATCGGGCACCCTATTCTCTGAAGTTGTTGCGACCATGGAAATGCTTATCACCCAACACCTTTGGTTAGGGAGAATTAGCTATCGAATAAAACCCTTAATTACCCCATTTCTTCTTGGCCTACTTACCACTACCCCTGCCACTCTACTTTTAGCTACCACTTCTCTCAAAGAACCTAAACTTCTTGCCCTACCTCTCTACTATCTCCGTCTCTTCTTATTTTCTTCCTTCTTCTACTATGTGTATACTACCAATCTGGAGATATCTAGGTCCTTGATCAATAAAGATTCTTTCCAAAATTAAGTCTCAGAACAAACTAGAAGAAAACTTTCTCATCCTTACCATCATACCAGAAACTAACTTCGGAGCATACCACGATAACTGATGAAACTTCAAGGCATACTCTTTGACTGACATCTTACCATGCATCAAATTAACAAACTCTTTTTCTTTGGCTTCCCTCAACTCTTGAGAAAAGAAGTGGTCTAGAAAAGCATTAGAAAAATAATCCCATGGAGATGACTCAACATCTTCACCCCTTGCCTAATCCCATTTTTCATACCATTGGTACGCCACATCTTTCAGTTGGTAGGTGACAAACTCCACACCTTCTACATTCATGCCATGTATAACATGGGAGATTTTTTCTATCTTATCATGAAAACTCTAAAGATCCTTCTCCACCTTAACACCAGTAAAGGTCAGAGGGTTCAATCTTATGAACTAGCCAACCCATATGACCTTAGAAGATAGAGTAATAGGAAAACCATGATCAGGCTGAGTAGCTACCAACTGTGTTAACATATGAATAGACTGACAAAACTCAGTGTTCATCACATAAGCCTGAGAAGTTTTAGATAGACTAGAGGGAACCAATGGAACTCTAGGAGGAAAATCAGGAACTAGACCCCTAGACCGGGTATGGATCTCTTGAGTAGAGTGTGTCCCATCAACATTGTCCCCAGTTGGGACACATGAGTTTTTGTGAGATTTAGATCATCGAGGCATGATCGAAAAAGTGAAAAAACAAAAGTTAGATATGAATTTAGGACTCAGAATCTATAGCTGGAGAACAAAACACAAGAAAAAAAAATATTCCTAAATGCTTTGTAGCCTTTCCCTTATGAGTGTAGCACGCTACACACCCTTAAAAGAGACTCTACTCGACATAGTTTTATGGGCTCCTAATTAACCCTGAACCTAGGGCTCTAATACTAATCTGACATAACCCAAACTAGGGCCTAGTGGTGTCGAGTACCTCAAGCCCAACTGGGATTGGAGACCACCCAAAATGCCCAACCATAATCGCCCTACACCCTATGTCAAATGGATTTCAAACATATAACAAGATGTAATAATCATAAATCAAAGACATCTAAATAGTGTCAACCCCAATACCAATACAAATGTTAAGGCTAACACCAATACCAACACTATCTATGCTAACCCAAATTAGTACCATAAAGCCTCTATCCGACTAAAAATATTATACGATCGGGACATGCCCCCGACCATAGCCAAAAACAAATGTCTAAGAAATGAAAAAAGTATGTATAGAAGTCAATAACATGAAATTGAGTCTTCTAGAGTATAGAAGCTCATCACTCCAATCCAACATAAAGCTATCCTCGAATATAATTCACTGAGCAAGAGAAATAGTATGGGCGGTTCCTGCATCGCGTAGGGATACAATGCCCGAAGATAAGTTAGCGGCTAAACACTATCATATACTTAGGAATAAGGATAAAATAATGTCAATATTTTAAATCAAGTAAGTAACCAAGTGCAATCACATTCATACATATATATTTCATACTAGGAAAGGGAATCGAGTTTAGCATGCATTTAAAATCTTAACTTGGATTATGTAGCTTGACCATCCTAAAACCACCCATGGGCTATGTTAGTCCAGTGTTACCCTCTAAAAGAGCCCCAATGCATGTAGCCGTATAAACTGGAGATATCATAGGGGCCAGAGATTCTCGTGTACTCTTTGCCCTTTATGATACATATATACAAGTATAACTTAGGGGATTCTTATGTACCCCACAAGTATATAGTCACCATGACCAACCCTCATGTCGGCTAATATGAATTTCCAGTGTCTTTCCATTAGACTCATACCTTCACGGTCAGCTATCACATCTCACCATTATTGCCTAATAAAAACCTTTAGCATATAACCAAATAACAAATTCCAAGAGTTAATTACCAAGGCATTATAAAATGATATCATCATACCAACTATAATTCACAAGCAATGTTATTAGCCAACACTTCAGGGGTCCATGTATCCTATAAGATTTTTAATTAATCCAAAGCGATGGACACCAAGGCCTTTCTAATCCATTTAAAACCATTTAAACCAATTTAGGTTCTATTTCTATATCATGCAATGGAAAGTTTTCAATAAAAGTCAAACTTGTGACAAAACTATTCTCATAAGCATTTTAACAAACATATTAAGGGCATAGAGTTTCCAAAACCAAAACCAAGAACCAATTAACATTCCCATGAAACCATATGCTCAAACCATAATCATAACATGAAAAAACCATAAGAAAAACATAAGAAAACATTACCCAACCATTAATAACCCAAACCCTCAACATATAATTCAAAACCAACCTTAACCCACAATAATGTCATAAAAACCATTAAGTAAAACATACTTTCAGTTTGAACTAACAATTAGGGAGGAGTAACATACCTTAGAAAATGAGTAATATGGAGAGAAACCACCCTTTAGAGCCTTTATTTATTGCCTTAAAGAAAACCCTAAACTTTCTTGACCAGAGAGTTTGAGAGAGATTTGAGAGTGTTTAAAGTGTTTTGATTGAGAATTATAAGGTTAATAGAGTCCCAATAGAGTTTTAAGTCAAGGGGTCAAAAGAGGTTAAGTGGGGAAATGTCTAGAATAACCCAACTTAAATTGTAAAAATCACTGTAGGAGGGTACAATTTGGACCCCTCACTAGTACCCATATCATATGAGTGGTACCCTCTACTCGTACCTTGATCAGAAGGTTGGATATCATACATTGTCCACTATACGACTCCCTTTTTCAAAATCATATCCATACCATATGAATAGTACCCTCAAATTCTATCCAAGACAGAATTAAAGTGGTTGGACACTGCACAACATACGAATTGGACTATACCACTCGTACCCTTAATGTACGACTCATCATGACCAACCTCTACCTACAACATAAACTCAACCCACCACATATTGGACAATATATGAGATGGATTACCTAACTTATACCTTTACCATATGACTAGTATGATAAGCCGTATGATGATCAAAAGGTTCAAGACTCAGGAATTTTCCCAGGGTCAAAATATAGGGTGTTTTATCAGATCATATTCATGTTACAAAATTCAGAATGTTATCATGTTGAGCATATATCAGTTATCAAATCATACTAAACAGTTATTAGAGTTAGTTCCGTTAGGAGTAGTACTTAGCATCGAGTGAATGCAGGGATGAAGGCTCACTCGCTAGTTAAGAACTGAGACCTTTAGGATAAGTCCCTAAGTTCTAGAACTATGACACCACCGTAGGTTATAAGGGGTCACCCGCCTATAGAGGACTGACTCCCTTGTCCCTCGGGACTTCAATTTAGTGGATCCACGCTAACCAGTATTGGTAACCTTCATAAGGTACAAGCACCCTTTCAACTGGGGGTACACATTGGACCTCGATTAGCTCAATTCAAGGCATTGTTAGCTCCCATAGTACACAGTTTTAGTTTATATTCAATCTAGGTTAGCTTGACAAAGTGTTAGTATTCAGTTATTTAGTTGCCTAGATATTCAGTTTATTCAGCAATTGTTTATACTTGGTCTTGTATTCAGTTTACATGTTTATGCATTTATATTTAGCTTATATACTAGTTAGTCTCTTCCAGTTTGCATAATCAGTATATTCAAAGAACTGATTGCATACTTTTTTGTGATATATTATCTCATAATATAGGTTTAGACGCTCAGTACCCGGACCACTCTTAGCGCATTTCTGTTCCACTCAGCTGCAGCCATGGTGAGTCCTCATCAGTCGAAGACTAGCTACCATTTGTTTATTTTTAGCATTATACATTATTTTAGTCAGTTAGAGTTAGTTGGGGACTTGTCCCAATAGCTCATCATGATTTAGAGACTTTTAGACAAACAAATAGTTTGACATATTTTCAGTTTCATTGAGTATTTCAGACAACATCAGTATTTACTTTATTATTATTTAGCATCAGTTTAATTAAGTTACCTTTCGCTCAGTATATAGTTACTTTTATTCCGCAATCATAGCTTATGCCAGGCCATGGGTTAGCTTGGGGGGTCATTTGTGACTCTAAGCACCGTGTTACAGCTAGAGGAAGTCTTGGGTTATGACAGTTTGTGGTTGGTGAAGCTACTTTGATAGGGCCAGATTTAGGGCATGAGGCAATGAAGAAGGTTCAACTTATAAGAGAAAGTCTAAAGGCAGATCAAAGTCGTCAGAGATCCTATATAGATGTGAGAAGAAGAGAGCTTGAGTTTTATGTTGGTGACTCTGTGTATTTGAAAATTTTACCCATAAAAGGTGTAAAGAGATTTAGTAAGAACTGGAAACTTAGTCCCACCTTTGTTAAAATTTACAAGATTTTGAGTCGTTATGGTAAGTTAGCCTATGAGTTTGAGTTTCCTTCAGAGTTGGCATCAGTGCATCCAATTTTCGATGTCTTCTTATTGAAGAAATGCATTGGTGACCCAATATCCATAGTCCCTTTAGAAAGGATTGACATGGAAAATAACCTCTCTCATGAAGAAGACTCGATTGATATCTTGAATTGCTAGATTCGTAGGTTGAGGAATAAGAATGCTTCCTTAGTAAAGGTTCTGTGGATAAATCATCTAGTTGAGGGAGTTACTTGGGAAGTAGAAATAGATATGAGGACCAAGTACCCCCATCTTTTCTTTTCGAACTCAGTCCCGACATAAGGTAACGATTATTGTAATTAATTAATTCTTTTATTTCTATCTCAACCATCCATCCCTCTTCATGTCATAACATGCATTAATGATTCCTGTTCAATTCATACATCTATCGTAAACTCATAGATCAGTTCATGATTTAGCTTGTAAGAATTCAATGCAAAATTTTATCTTTCCCCTAGCCTCTCAGCTTAGCCAAATATTTTCGAAGACAAATGATCCCAAGGGGGAGCTATTATAATACCCCAAGTTTTAAATATATAGACCCAACAAAATATAGGCCATTAAATTAGCTTCCCAATGCCACAAGTCTCGCCTTAATCCAATATCATGTCAAAAAGTTATGGAAAACTTTTTAAGGGTGTGTGAACTGCCAGTGATAACGACTCAAGCAATAACCCATTATCAGTCATAATGAGTTATTGTTTGGAGTCATTGCCACAACAGTAAGGTATCCTAGAAATTTAGCCCAATGGTGATGAGTCCAACTAATGGATCATTATCAGTCCGAAAGAGTCGTTAGGTAGATCCATCATCACAATAGAATGAATCCAGAAATTAAGTGTCCGGCCACGACTTCTCCTAACGACCCATGATAAGACCTAGCGAGTTGTTAGGAGTGGAATCCTTGTCTTAAAGGAATCAGAAATTTAGGACTCCAAATCATGACCCAGAACACGACTTGTGACCAATTGTAGCCTGAGTCGTTACGACTGACACCAATAATTTCCTGCACGTTTTAAAAAGGGCCTTTTGGTCAATTATCATTCTATTAACTCCTAACCCACACCTTTTAGGCTTCCCCAAGAGTGGTATAGAAGCCCAAACTTCCCTAAATTCACCATTGAATCATAAAATTAATCCACAATAAGAAATAAAGGCAATTCTCCCATCTCTAATAGCAAGCTAGGGTTTCTCCATCTCAAGTCCAATTCCAAGGATTTCTTCAAGGCTTCCACCTTCAGGTATATAGGATTTCATCAATGATTCCCTTCAACCCATTGAGTCCCAAAAAGCTTTTAAACCCCAAGTTTACTTTCACTTCAAGTTGGGTTCCAGGTTAAATATGAAGTTTTCTTTAATTTACTCAGTTTGTTTTATAATCCTACCATAAATATATTTCCTCCCATACGAGTGTCATCTTTTATAATAAAAAACCATGAATTTCCTTATTATTTCTAAGTTAGTATTTTAGGGTTTGTTTTGTAAAATACTTTACTATGATCAGTTTTAAATTATCATCATGCTCAGTTGCATTAGATGAATCTGGTGGGTTATGAACACCCGATAAATAGGAGCTTAGACATACATTAGTTTACATGATTATGAGTATTTCAGATTATGCATGTATTAATATTTTCAGAATGATATCACGATGATCAATTAGTTTATGCTTCAGTGTCATTCAGTTGGAAGTCATATATAGCACTGAGTGAACACAGGGATGATGAATCCCCCATTAATTAGGTAGAGACCGTTAGAGCAGTCCCTAAGTTCGAGAACTACAACACATCATAGGTAAAAAAAAGTCCCCATCAGTTGAGGCATGACACCCTAGTCCTTCCGGACATTAGTTTAGTGGATCCATACCAACCAATGTTGGTACCCTTGGCAAGGCACTAGCACCCTTCCAATTGGGGTTATAGGTTGGACCTTGATTTGCTCAGATTGGGGTATGTCAGTTATTGTTCGCTCACACAGTCCTCAGTTTATGATTCAGTTTATGTTTAGTTCAAGTTTGCATTGACCTTGAATTCAGTTATTCAGATATTTAGTTTTTATTGAGTACGTGATAATACTTGGTCTTGCATTCAATTTTCATGCTCACGTATTCATGATTAACTTATACTAGGTAGTTTTCCATCTCGTATACTCAGTAAATTCAAATTACTAATCATATACTTTTTTGCGCTATATTATATCATAATATATGTTCGGACGCTCAGTACCTAAACTAGTCTTAGTACACTCCCAACACTCAGCCGAGTAGTTCTTGGTGAGTTCTCATTATGCGAGGGCTAGCTATTAGTTATTTATTTTCTTTCAGGCTAATTAGTTGGGGGCTTGTCCCAACAGCTCATTATGTTTAAAGGCTTTCAGACAAATGTTTAGGTTTTTTCCAGCTTATTAGGTTGTCAAACAGTTCTATTTCTATTTATGATTGATATTCAAATTTATATTATTATGATTATATTATTATGATTTACACCAGTTAATTCAGTTAGCTTTTGCCTAGGATTTTGATAATTTCTTCAGTATCTAAGTGCAAACCAGGCCACGAATTAGGTCACTTGTGACCTTACACACCATGTTATGACTACGGGGTTGTCTTGGGTTAGGACACATCAAAATCTACCATATCCAATACAATCAGATCTACCCAGGTCTTATGCCCAGCAAAAGTCACAAAATAAGACCGGTATACCTGATCCACCACAAAAAGTCTCCTATGGGGTTTGATACACTAATATACATATCAACACGCTCCCAAACTAAATCAAAACCCAAAGCAAAGTATACAGACACATAGGAGAGAGTCGATCTCAGATCTAATAATACAGATTTAGGTCTGAACAAATAGGATGATATCTGTGATGACAACATCAGAGGCCTCCACATTTGGTCTGGCCAATATAGCATAGCATTGCCCACGACCACCAACTATCTGAATAAACCTACGACCACTACCACGGGCTCCACTACGTCTTCTCGTACACCTCTGATAGAACCCCTACCTCTCATAGCTAAAATAGGAGTAGCTCTGAACACATGATGAGGACATTTCTTGTCCAAATAGTTAGTCTTATCACACATATAGCAACCTCTATGACCTATCTCAGTAGGAGGAGGTATGACTGGATAGGAGAAGCTACCCAAAATTGCGAAACCAAAAGACCTACTACCTAAACTCTACAATGCTACCTACAAGGGTCTACTATGATAACCACAAAAGCCTTAGAATCCCTACCTCAAGAAGTGTGACCTATGAATATGCCCAGATGACGTACCTTCTTGAAGCCTCCCTAAGATAGTAGAACAATACCCTCAGTTATCTTAGAATGATCACCAATACTTTGAAATAATGCTTTATACACTACCATCTGAGATATAGCTAGCTGATGGGAATTATCTAACCCGTCCATGAACTTTTGAATTTTCTCAAATTTGGTGGTAATACTGGCATTAAAATATCTAGGTAAGACATAAAAGCGTGCCTCATACTCTACAACATTCATAGATTCCATCCCCAAGAGATCAAACATGGCTCTCATCTGATCACTCAGACTATAGGTCACAAACCTCTCTAAAAATGCCTCAGTAAACTGATCCCAAGTCATCTCAGGAGAATCGAGAGATCTGCAACCAACTAATGACCTCCATGAATCTCTAGCGGTATCCCTTAATTGATAAGTGGTAAATGCAACACCATATGACTCAAGAGAACCCAGATTATAAACTTCTCATGAAAATCAATCAAGAACTCATAGCTATTCTTTCTCGCAGCACCACTGAACCTAGGAGGACCTAAATAAGTAAACCTCTCAAACCTCTTCTGATCCTCAAAATACATAATTGTACTCTCAATAAGAGGAGGCATGGTGAGTCTAGAAGACTGAGATCCCACATAAGAAGGCAACATAGATGAAGGACGAACTCTCAACCTCAAAATACCATACTCAAATGTAGGTGCTTAAGGAGGGGCAACACTCAAAGTCTATAAAGTACTAAAAGTAGAAGTAGGTACCACTGAAGGATCAACACTCATGGCTGAAGGAACACCATAAGAAGACTCTGGCATAAAAAAAGGTACAATACTTAGAGCTGGGGGAATACTAGGCACAGTCAAAGGAGCACCCTCCAAATGGGCTAACAAGCAAACCAATAACCCCTTCAAGACTAGGGTAGAAGAACAAGGTGGAATTAAAGTAGGAACCATACCTCCAAAGTGCTCAACCCAAGGACCAGGGGAGAGTCCCTAAGAATGACTCTAAGATACGGTAGATTCACTTGCCTGTCCACTACCTTGAGCTTATCCACGACTCACAACTCTTTTTTTAGACTGGGACCTTTCCTCGGATGAAGGCTCTACATCAACATGTGCATAGTAAAGAGTGAAATATGACTCAGAACACAAGGTATGAAAGAGATCCACATGATAAGGAACAATATAAGGGAAATTTCCAAAAGACAGCCTATAGCCTTTCAAAGATAGATACATATGTCTATGTATCAATCCACGGGAGTCTGTTAGATATCTCATTCTTATACTGTTGTGACCAAATGAACCTAGCTACTCTGATACTAATTTTTCATGACCCAAAAGCAAGGGTCATAATATCACTTGTCACGGCAAGCCTTGACAAGTAAGCCTATCACACAAACTGATACAAAAAGGGAAAATAATAACAAAAACCCAAAGGCTTCTAGAAGGAAGCCAAACCACAAAATATAATAAAAATGGAAGAACATAACCAAAGATATCATATCATAATCCCAAAATCTGATGTCGCACTGTAAGAACATCACTAGTACAACTTGAGAACAAAATATATTTGATATCTAAAATAGAAACAACTCTATTTCTGAAAGAAAAATAAAGAAATAGTCTAAATAAAAAAAGGTAGTAGTCGACTTCGAAAGAAAAAATACAACCCCTACCTTAAATAGCTCTAAAGTATCGCTCAAAGTCAACCACCGTGAGGCGCACTCAAACTAGGATTTATACCAAAAGAGCATAGAAGGGGTGAGTATGGTCCACTTGTACTCAGTAGATATCATAAGCCAACTGAGCAAAGCATAAAATAAAGCATACAAAATACATACTAAGGGCATGTCACCTACAACCAGAAAATATCCCTAACGGTAGCCCACACTGTCTCTATTAATAGTTTTATTATATTCACATACACCATAATAATATGATAGAGAAGTACAAGTATACAAGTATCAAACATATGAATACAAAGGAAAAAATACACTAGACAGGTATCATATTAAGGAAAATAATACATAACAAAAATATTTAAAGTAAATACAAATACAATGGAGATTATAATGATGATGATGATACCAAAGGTTGTCACACAACCCCCATATACACCTATGGATATAAATCTTCTCGATTTAAGACCCATGATGTTGGGTGAATTTATGCATTCTACCGTTACTATTCTAGCCTATTTAGCCTTGTTTTGAGGATGATTCATGTGCTTAATGTGTTGATAATAATAGAAATGTACATTTAAGTGTACATGTATGTTTTTACAATGTTTAATGGTGTTTCCAAGCAAGTTTTGATTCAAATTGATCATTTAGAGTTCAACCGAGAAAACTAGTGTGACGAGCTTGAGCTAGGTGTTTGTCAAGTCTACCGTGTTGGGTTCTAATGTGTTTAATGAGTTCATAAGGTTGTTATTATGTATTTATATATGAAAAAACTTGATTATAATGTTCAAGGATTACTTGGATCAAAATAAGAGTAAAAAAATGAGCTAAAGATCATAGTGAATGAAGCCTAATCTTAGCTCGTGTTTCTAGTTCATCATGTTGGATGTTCTGTTGTTTTGAGCTCTAAATTGTTATTTTTAATCCTATAGGATGATTGGTCAATGGATTATGATGATATATGAGGGATATAAAAGCTTTAAATAAAGTGAAAATAACTCAAAAAGGCTGAATGGATCAACAAAAGAACAATAGACAACTTGGATGCAATTTGGAGCCCTGGAATGTCCAGGGTGCATGTCGGCTGTAGGAAATGCCAATTGGCGCATACTGTGGACTAATATCTTTAGAAGGGACCCAAAATAGTCATCCCTCATGATGAGGGTACATCGCGACCTCCACACCCATTTTTAAAACTCGCGACACAACCTCCACTCCTGTGTCCATCTTGCACATCACAACTTCCACTCCCGTTTGTTGCAACTGCGATGCGACCTCCCTACAAAAATGGTCAAAAGTTGCACTAAAGATCCTACTTGGCTTGGGACTACTTGGATACTATAAATACATCTTTGTAAACATTATTAGATATTTTTGGACGTCCTTGGAAGATATTGGAGGCTACCACAACTTCTTTATAGGTTTTATTATTCTTTAATTTAGTTTCTTTATGGTTTGTATCATCAATCATAGGTATTGGTTGATGAATATTTCCATTAAAGGCTAAAATCCCTTTCCGGGGTTAAGGCGAAGATCATGAATACTTTCATTTTTCATTAAATTTGTTGATTCGCTTATCATTTTGGTTGTTTGTTAATCCTTGTTTTAACTATTTTAAGGATTAGCTACCCTTAAAATATATTCATTGTCGACCTTTTGATCTCATAAGGAGAAATAGAAAGATAGAACATGGGGATAAGCAAGCTAAGGTTCGTAGTCTTTTATAATATAAAGGATTTCGAATTAGTATCTAGGATAGGGATGTACCTAGAAACCTTACATGATTCAAACATAGAAAGGTAGCTTTAAAATACTTAATTTTATTATTACATCCCCGCTCAATGATGTAGTTGTAATGCCCACATTACGTAAATAGTTAGATGTCGGGAGACCATAATAATGCGATTAACCCTACGAATCAACAACCAAGATAAGCAATTTAATGAATGAGGTTCAATAATGTAGTATGATTGTTCGTAAGGATTAATCCTGGGTCTGTGTCCATTGATTGTCCAAAGTCATTACTTTTTTGCATTAGTTTAGTTTACTTTTAGTTTACAATTCTAAAACTTTATTTGCTACTCTCCTCAATTTTTTAAACTAGAATTGGATAGTTGTATAACACAAGTCCTTGCGAGATCGATATTCGACTTTCTTAAAGGCCACTATATCACTTGGTAGACCACATACACTTGCGTGTGTGCTTGGGAACTGTTAAGTTTTTAGCGACGTTGCCAGGGATTTGTATTTAGGCAATTATCTTGTTTTAGTTTAGCTATGTTGAATTGTAAATAGATTTTTTAGTTTCTTTTTATTTTCTTTTATTTCTCTTTTTATCGTACTTTTTGATATGTTAGCCTGGGATAGATGGTTTTTGAGTGATGACGATTCTTATTGTTTTTGTGGGGACCACATCAAGTGGCTTTTTGTCTTGATTTTGATGGAAGTGCGTGGATGGGACCTTCATAATGTGATGCAGATACTGTTTTATATGTGGAGCAGACTGCAACTTGGTGTTTGGTTTTTGTAAACAGTAGTCATATAATGCTCAAAGTACACCTCTCTTAAGAGAATGTAAGCGATCGTTGTCAATATATAACCCAACTAGGTTGGGGACGAATCCCACAGGGAATAGGATGTGAATTTCAGTTATCTGTGGGTTAATCAAATGATAGTTACCAGTTTCGTATGAATGGGGGTTTTTGGAAATGTAACAAATAATTACTTCTCAGTTCAGTGTTTGAAATCAATATGATAAGGAAAACCAGAGTTATGTTCACTATGGGTATTGGGATTTGACAGATGCTAGTAACGGTTCAAGATTCTTGTGGTAGGTAGGAACAACAGACTATCTTTGTAGAAGTTATGTATAAATGTTTCTCAACCTATGTAGACATTTAATTACCTAGTTCTCTCGAACTTAGGAAATTTATATTTCGTAATAGGATGTTATCCCAAGTTAATTAATCTTGTTACAACATTAATTATTAAATGGAAGTTTAATGTTTCCAAGTCCCTATTGATAATTCACTTCTTACTAGGGTTGATTTCTTATCTCAAGCATATCACCCGTAAGGTAAGTCTATTGTTTGCAACCAATAGTCAGCATATAAAATAATGGAATTAACAAGAAGTTCCTACCACCGTTAAAATCTTGAACACTTAGTTACGTTACAAACCCAAACCCATTGATCCCACAACTCGGGTTGAGGTAACTTAGCTACTCATAATAAAATAAGAAAGACAACAAGTTGAATTCATACTTAGATTGATGATCTTACAACAAGATGAATAGCAACAAGTGTTTCTCAGATTTGATCTAGTAGAAAATCCTAAAACAATTGTAATAATCTCTCTAAAGAATTAAAGTCAGGAGATAGAGAGAAAAAATGCTTAAAACGTGAGTTCCAGATGTTCAAGATGATGAATGAAAGCCCTAACATATGCTTTAAATACTTGTCTAATTATGGAAACAAAATCATAGGTCACAGTATTTTCTCGGACAGGTGATGACGTGTGTGACGGCTCATCAGGAGTCTGGCAGCTTATCAGGAATGTCGTTATCTCTTCTTCATTTTGATAATCTCTGCCTTGGGTTGATGATGAGTCTTGATAGCTTATTAGACATGTGACGACTTATCAGAGATGTCATCGCTTCTTCACTTCAAAATCCATTCCTTGCCTAAGCCTGACGACGACCCTGATGGCTTATCAGACATGTGATGACTTATCAGAGATGTCATCACTTCTACACTTTAAAATCCCTTCCCTCCCTAAGCTTGACGATTATCCTGATGGCTTATCATATTTTTGACGGCGTATCACAGATGTCGTCACACATTCCAGCTGAAGTCTATTCTCTATCTAAGACTGATGGCAACTTTGATAGCTTATCACAAGGCTGATGACTTATTAGATAAGTCATCAACTATTCTTCCTTCTCTACTTGCTCAGAAATCAACTCTTTTACTCCCATAATTGCTGATTCTCTTGTATCTCGACTTTTACTGCAATATTAAAGAAAAAACAATCAAAAACGACAAAAGTTACTTAAGGCTTTGCAATTATTCTCAGTTAAAGGCCTTAATGTGTTAGCATCTGCTCACACATCAACACCCTCAACTTAATACAATTGCTTGTCCTCAAGTAACTAAAATGCAACTAAGAGGATACAATGCACATTCAGCAGTCAAACATCCATATTATCTCAAAACATCTTCACCATCTCCAAGGTCAATCAATTTAAAAACAACTGTGTATATTATTGAAGAACAACAATGTGACACACAGGAATCAAGATATGTCATCAGTTCAGCAACAACAACCATGCATGTACCAAGACTACACTATCCAAACAAGTTATCACTTAGTATTATAACCAGTGTTCCCTCACTACAAAGAAGTACCACTTTACTTATATCAGACATCACCTATGTAACCATGGGGACAACCAAAAGACAGTCACTCTCAAAATGAGTTTCCAATCAGTGTATACCGAATACCATAGTCTTGTCCTTATTTTTACTACCAAGATTTCCAGACAGGTCAGCTAGAATCACTATAGGTCTTCTCTTTGGCTTGTAATATAGGCTAGGGGCTGGTATGATACTCGATGATATTTAAAGTGACTAATCCTTCTTGATACTCCACTTTCTTTTGGGGTCTCACTCATTAGCCTTTTTCTATTCTTCTCTTTTCTTGATCACACATATTCAGGATGGGTGCGGTCCTTTCTATAATCACTTTTTTTTCACAACTTTTCTTTTCTTGTTATTTTCCATCGTACCCAGATTTTTATTTTTTTCTTTTATTCTACCTTTATTTATACTTATTTTACATCATGCACCCCTATGATATCCACCCTCAACTTAGGCCATTTGGCTAAGTCAAGGTGCACAATGTCCAAGGAGGACCAGGGCCAAAACAGGTTTATTATGATATAAATGGGACGGTGATAGGTGTCATAAAAAGAAATAGGCTATTCAGGCTTAAAATAGGGATAAAGGGATATTATGCATACATGGAAGGTCATTTAGGCAAAAGTGGGCTAACATCAAAACCGCCTATGATCCTTTCCTAACCCCTATCCTTCAACCTAGGTAAGACTAATTGGGCAAATTTTGAATTCAACATATAAAGGGAACAAAGTAAAATCTCACACGCACCTGGCATGCAAGAATATCACAAGTTACTACTCATCTAGTTCATGCAATTGTTTAGCAATGGTTATCAAGTCACTAGAACTAATACCATACAAAGATGCACAGTGGTCACAATTAGATGCAAATCACTTAGTTAAATAGATTATTTGAGAGGTGTTCACAAAATAACAAAACCATGTTAACTGCCTCAGGTACTTGTATTTCTCCTAGTCAACTACAAAATGTTGCAACAATAACTCACCCTACACCCTCAACTTAACATCAAAGAAAAAATAAACTAAGGGTTAGGGTACCTGGAGTATATCAATCACGGGGATCATGGGTCCCTGACCCTGCTATTGCATCCTCAGTTGCCTTATCTCTATCGAGAGTCTATCTCTATTCTGATGTATCTGTCCTAGTAGTTGTTGGGGGCCTACTAGTTGAGGCACCTACGACTCTCGCTTGGATGGCTGACCCCCATTTCTCATTGTCAACTAAGGACTCGATCATTGCCTTCTTCATCTTCTCTTTTTCAGACTTCTTTCTCACCCTTTTCTCTGCTTTTATTTCTTCGTTGCTATTAGGCCTCTCTCTCTTACCCTTACCTTTTTTCTTTCCCTTATTCTTGTTTTTCTTCACTGGTTCCTCTGTGAGATCAAGCAATGGGATTTTAACTTCAGACTTATCAACAGTCAGATCTGCCGATACCATAAGTTGGTGCTGCTGTAATACCCCAACACCTGTATTTACCTTGTCTAGGGCTGCTCTAAATTGTGCAAGGTCTGAGCCCGATATCTCTCATACCCGTGTATTGAAATGGTTTCCTAACTCACCAATTCGACCGAGCAAGGCTCAGAAAGGCTCCAGTGTGACCTTAATCCTCTTTTCTACCATAGAGGCAAATTATTTGGCAAAAAGTAGCAGTTGAGCCTCGCACCACTTAGCTTGTTTTGCCACTCTCCTGAAATTCATCGGGTTGAAGGCAAATTTTGTGGTAGACACAGTAGCTTATGATTTGTTTTATTTCTAGCCACTGATTCTGCTATTGCTGAGGATGTCAGTGCTGCAGCTTTAGAATCCTACACCGCTACATTTGGTGCTGAGCTGGTACCTATAATTGGCGGATCTATTTCAACCCTTGCTCCTCTGTAAAGTGTTAGCCTCGGCTGATTTTCATCATATCGAATGGGGTTATGGGTCTTCTTGGCAGGAAATTCATTATCTATCCCTACAACTTTAAGTACATTAGCCGCCTGACATAACCTCATGATTAGACAAGGAAAAGGATATTTCGTGTCGGGTCTTGAGACCCGAATTTTCATCTCCTCAGCAATGATCTCTCCGAAGTTCAAACAAAGTTTAGCCATAAGACTTGCAACCAGTATTGCTCTATCATATCCAATAATGTTATCTCCCTTAGTAGGCATCAAATGGGTGCATACTATACCCCACTAAAACTTTGCCTCTTGAGTTAGGGAGGCCTTAAAAATCCTTTCATTCGGGTTGGTCAGCCATTTAGTTTTCCCTTCAGCTATGCGAGTGGCTAACTAAGACCATTGATTTGTGTGATACTTCAACCGAATGTAGAATACAGGTGGAGTGGCCTGAGGAGTAAATTCAGGGCTATGAAGAAATCTATTGATTGTTGTTTCTGAGAGATCCACCTTCACACCCCATACTAGAAATTTATCCGACAAAGATTGATCCGTTGATTTCTATCCATATTTATATAGGTTCTCTAGTCGGGCCTGATAGTTTACATAGAACTCTCGAACTAGTGTAGGGCAAAATGAGCTTTCTCCTTTCGCGGTCCATCCTAAGTCATAGTCTCAGAATTTTTGATCCACTTCAGGGTATTTGATCAAACCAGTTGTGATGATCTTCTTTTCTTCAAATATTAGCCTTTTAATTGTTCTTCTTTTAGTTCTGAGAAGCCCATTATAGAAGATTTTTTGTGCATCGGGAATTTATGACCTAGCATTTTCTCGAACGTCAGGGTTCTTGTATTTAAACAGAGTTCCCTAAAGCAGAGATTCTTCATCATCCTATTGCTCAGTAGAAAGGGACTCAGATAATGGTCCCTTAGATTTAGGTTGATCAGAATCAGCATGCTTTGACTTAGGCTCCCCAGACTCAGGCTGTTCAGAAGCCGTACTGTCAGGTGGTGTTGTTGCTTCAGTATCACTTTCTTCACTCTCCTCCACCTCAAATGGTGGAGGTGGTGAAGGCTCTTGTGGGTTTTTTTTCCTTTGCTTCCTGAGTAGTGACTCTTTCTCCTCGTAATCGAATCCCTCATCGAAGAGTCTCCGAGGTACACTCCCATTTGTCACTTTGTTTGTAGGTTTGGTGCTCTTTTCTTTGGGGGCTATTATAAGACCTGTAGAAAAAGAAAGAAATAATTTAGCACTTATGATCATACAACTCAATAAGTTCAGTCATTATAATTCAACATCTCTCAAAAGAGGTTCACAATTGTATCAGAGCAAAGTTGTGACACCATGTTCTGATAAGTTGTCACAAATGTGATAGCTTATTAGGTGTGTCGTCAGCCTTAAACAGAGCAGGCTTATTTTTCCTAGCTTGTGACGACATAGTTTGATAATCTATCACATGCATGATAACTTATCAAACACGACGTCAGCTCAGAATACAACCTCCAGCTCAGTTTTAGTCTTGATTATCAAACCATTTTCTTTTTAGAATCGCATGGAGTTGTGTTCTTAAGGTAAGCCCTAGGTTCTATAAACCCTAGATACCATTTTTCACACAATGGGAAGTTATGCTTGCCTCAATCCCTTTGAAACTAAGATTTACGTTAGTTGGATCACTTTCCAAATGAAGAGAAGAGTTAAGTGTTGAGCATACCTAATGAATGACTTTCACTTGGTTACTCGAGTGAAGAAGAGTTCGCAGATGAAAGAGGGTCCTTGATTTTTTTGACTTCAAACCCACTCTCACAAGAAAGGATATTTTTCTTATTTTACTTGGAAATATTTTTGAAAAAGGAAGGTAATAAAATAACTATGGAAGAAAATAAAACTTAAAGGAGAGAAAAAGGAGTACGCGGGAAGGTAAAAAGATTGACTGGGCTGGGTTGGATGTTTTTTTAATTTTGGGCCCGAATTTCACCTGACAGCTTATCAGATATTTGATAAGTCATTGATGATGTCGTCAGCTCAAGGCATTATGTTGCCTCATTTTGAATTCTTTGATGCCATCTCTGATGACTTATCATAGGTTTGATAGCCTGTCACAAATGTCGTTAGCCTTATCAGAACATGCCTCAACTTTCTTAAGCTGACTACATCAGTTTCACCTTCTTTGTACTAGAACCTAAGTACAAAAAATAAAAATACTTTGCTTGAAAACATAAAAATTTTGGGTTGCCTCCCAATAGCGACTGATTTAGTATCGCGGTATGACTCGGTTACCTTGACTCCTCAGACTTTGTTAAGACAACCTGCTGATACCTCTTTACCATCTTCATAGAGTACATCCACGATTGAGAAAACATTTATCTCCTTTCACTGTGTCATGGGTGAGTGCATGACAAATCTTGTTTCTTTGTCATTGAGCCTGAACTTTAGCTGATTCAGCTCTATATCTACTATCACTCTCCCAGTCACGAGGAATGGTCTACCCAAAATAATGGGTACATCAAAATCCATATCACAGTCAAGGACTACAAAATCAGTAGGAAGTATAAAGTCGGCCACCTTTACCAATACATCATATAGTATTCCTATTGGCCACTTACAGACCTATCTGTCATCACCAGCCGCATGTTTGTTGGGTTCGGATCTCCCAAACCCAACATTCTATACACGTCTAGTGGAATTAGATTTATGCTCTCCCCCAGATCACATAGGGCCTTAGCAATATTGAGAGGCCCGATTGTACATAGAATAGTGAATGCTCCAAAGTCGTCCTTCTTTTACACTAAGGATTATGTATAAACGACACTGCAATGGGTGGAGATTGTCCACCGGCTCATAGCTTACTGCACTTTTTTTTGTCAATAGATTCTTCATAAACTTAGCATATCCTGGCATTTGCTCCAGTGCCTCAACCACTGGCACATTCACTATCAATTGCTTGAGCATTGCCATGAACTTGCTGAATTTTGCATCATCAATTTTTTTATTCAATCATTGAGGAAAGGGAGGTGATAGTTTTGGAATAGTGGTAACAACTACCTCCTTCTCCTTCTCTTTTCCCTTTTCTAAAGCATCAGTAGGGTTGTCCAGGTTCTCAGCCTCTACTGGACCTTTTTTTAGTTCATCATCAAATACCTTTTTGCCCATAGAAGGGCCAGGTAATATATTACCACTTCTAATGGTAATCACCATACATGAGCCATCATTTTATAGATTCTGGATCGTATCACTAGGTAATGTTCCATTCTTCCTCTAGTTTAGTGCTGCAGAGAGTTGGCTTATTTGCTGTTCCAGCTATTTGATCGCAGTGGAGTGTGAGTTTACCAACTGACTAATAGAGGACAGATCGGTCTTCATGGTAGTCACCCCTGAGTTGGTAGCCTCCACTCCCTTTAACAATTTAGATATCATGTCCTCCATAGACATCTTTTCAAAACTTGTTGTAGCAGCCTTACAATTTCCAAGAGGGACATATAGCCCGCTCTTATTATTATTGCTCCTCCAATTTCCTTGCTTTTGATTCTTATATCTAGCCTTGTCATAGTAAGTCCGACCTTAATTTCCTTGGGTATTGCCTCGAAAACCCCCATGATTGTTTACATAGTTCGCCTTTTCTTCTGAGTCAGACTCCACTTTTCCCTATGATCCCACAACCTTCACTTTATTAGTTTTACCTAATAGTAAATTCTTGGTTAGTAAGTCTATCTGAGTTTTTAGGTGAGTCATTGCTTGATCACGCTCCTATTCTCTTCTGCGTTGTTCCACAGTCATACCCACAGAAACAGTGGGGCTTGCTACCACAGAGTCTCTGGTATACCATGCCCGACTCTGTTTGGTCATTCTCTCTAGCAATTCTGTAGCCTCTGGGAATGTAAGATCAACAAATGAACCACCAACAACATTATCTACTATTGGTTTTGTCACAGAGTTGAGAGCCTTATACAAAGTCTCTATCAAGTGTATGTCCGTCATATTGTGGTTCGGACACTGCGTCAGCTTCTTTTTTAATCTCTCCTAGGTTTTATGCAAGGCTTCAGTTAGGATCTATCTAAAGTTACTAATCTCATTCCTCAATTGTACCCTTCTGGAAGGTGGAAAGAACCTTTCTAGGAAAGCTCCTTTCAACTGCCTTCAGTTGGTGATAGAATCGGGTGTCAGCTTATTAAGCCACAATGTTTCCTCCCCAGACAGAGTCAACGGAAATAATCTTTAATAGGTAGCATTCTGACCCACTCCTGGATTATAAAATTTTTTACAGATAGTGACAAAGTTCACCAGGTGGAAGTTCAGATCATTCCCAGGAAGGCCACCAAACAACCCTTTCAGATTAAGGAGTTGAATTATAGTACTCGCAATGTTGAATTTTTCCCTAGGTGCTAACGGTGGAGGATTAATTTCACCCATTGCACCTGCTCCATCTATTCTATCATCATCATCATTGAGGTCATACTAGACTAGCTGGTGATCTTGCCTTTCTCGGAATGGACGGTTCCTATTAGCATTATGTTGTACTAGTGCAGCTATTTGCTCTGCAAGCCTTGGGTTACCAAGGTTCAGCAACTCCTCATCTCCCAAATGTTCATCCTCAGGATCTGGAAGCTATACTTGTTGACTGACATTTTGCATATTCACCTGAGCTCTAGCTAAGGCTGCTAACCTATCAGCCTCCTACTAGTCTGCCATTTTGCTGATTAGTTGCGGTTTCAGATTAAATGGTAATAATGGTCCTCCAAAACTTCTGGTTCTTCGAATACACCACAAAAGTCCTGCAAAAAACCAAAACAACAAATAAATGTAAAACTAGGAAACTTGACTAACAGTTAATTAGCACACATAAACTTTAATTTACAACTATATTCCCCAGTAACGGTGCCATTTTTTATAACGCTCAAACTATACCTCTCTTATGAGAATGTAAGCAATCGTTGTCAATATATAACCCAACTAGGTTGGGGTCAAATCCCATAAGGAATAGGGTGTGAATTTGAGTTATCTGCGGGTTAATCAACTGATAGTGACTAGTTTCCTATGCCTGGGGTTTTTTGGAAGTGTAACAAATAATTACTTATCAGTTCAGTGTTTGAAATCAATATGATAAGGAAAACCAGAGTTATGTTCACTATGGGTATTGGGATTTGACAGACGCTAGTAACTATTCAAAATTCTTGTGGTAGGTAGGAACAACGGACTATCCTTGTCGAAGTTATGTCTAAATATTTCTCAACCCATTTAGACATTTAATTACCTAATTCTCTCAAACTTAGGGAATTTATATTTCATAACAGGATGTTATCCCAAGTTAATTAATCTTGTTACAACATTAATTATTAAATGGAAGTTTAATGCTTCCAAGTACCTATTGATAATTCACTTCTTACTAGGGTTGATTTCTTATCTCAAGCAAATCACCCGTAAGCAAAGTCTATTGTTTGCAACCAATAGTCAGCATGTAAAATAATGGAATTAACAAGAAGTTCCTACCACCGTTAGGATTTTGAACACTTAGTTATGTTACAAACCCAAACCCATAGATCCCACAACTCGGGTTAAGGGAACTTAGCTACTCATAATAAAATAAGCAAGACAACAAGTTGAATTCATACTTTGATAGATGATCTTACAGCAAGACGAATAGCAACAACTTTTTCTCAGATTTGATCCAGTAGAAAATCCCAAAATAATTGTAATATCTCTGTAAAGAATTAAAGTCAAAGATAGAGAGAAAAATGCTTAAACCATGAGTTACAGATGTCCAATATGATGAATAAAAACCCTAACATATGCTTTAAATACTTCAGTTTAATTATGGAAACAAAATTATAGATCATAGTATTTTCTCGAAAAGGTGATGATGTGTGATGGCTCATCAGGAGTCTAACGGCTTATCAGGAATATCGTCATCTCTTTTTCACTTTGATAATCTTTGCCTTGGGCTGACGATGAGGCTTGACAACTTATCAGACATGTGATGACTTATCAAAGATGTCGTCACTTCTTCACTTCAAAATTCATTCCCTGCCAAAGCCTAACGGCTTATTAGACATGTGATGACTTATCAGAGATGTCATCACTTCTTCACTTCAAAATCCATTCCCTGCCTAAGCCTGACGATGAATCTGACAGCTTATTACACTTCTGACAGCCTATCATAAATGTCATCACATATTCCAGTTGAAGGCCATTCTCTGTCTAAGCATAATGAAAACTTTGATATCTTATCACAAGGATGGCAGCTTATTAGACAAGTTGTCAGCTATTCTTTTTTCTCTACTTCCTTAAAAATTAACTCTTTTACTCCCATAATTGTTGATTCTCTTGTATCTCGACTGTTACAATAATATCAAAGAGAAAACAATAAAAAATTACAAAAGTATCTTAAGACTTTGCAATTATTCTCAGTTAAAAGCCTCAAATATGTTAGCATCTGCTGACACATCATCATACTGCAACTATATGTGCTGTCAATCCCAATTCAGAATTGTTTATGGGCTATGCCAAGAGACAAAATTATATAAACAACTACAATCAAACGGTGCAGAATCAGCCATAAATTCAATCATAGAATAACCAGCAGCAACAGTTTCAATAGGCCTAACCAAATCAGTCAATTAGCAACTTGAAAGAGATGTTGAAACAACTTTATCATCTTAAGTAAAGTTTATTATAGACATGAAGAACTATCGGAAGGTTGTAGAGCAATTGAATAATAAGCTAGTGGTAGATGCAGAGTTGAATCCCCAATCTATTGTAGAGGAAGTTGTTGATAGTTTGAGAAAGTCTGAGTACTCAAAAACTAAAGTTGTTAAATTGGTTGAGGAGATACCACCACACCCATGTCCACAATTCTAAGAAAAGAAAAATATAAAGAGGATACTAGTCAATCTGTGGAACAAACACAAAAATCACAGTCACTCGACTGTCATCTTTCTTTTGAGACTGAAATTAGGAAAGTGAATAAAAGTGAGGGTGTTGACGGTAGTGTAAATTTAGAAGAAGGATTTGTTGGGTCTCACTCGAAGCACTTTTCTACATTTTGTTTAGATGTTGTCTTGTCTGTGGAATCATGTAAAATAGTGAAAGAGTACGAAGATGAGGAACAAGGATCTTATATTCTTGATTTTCCACCGGATAAGCAACATAAAAAAGCTGAGTGGCTTACCACACACATTCTATTAATCGGTTCCTTAATCTTTGAACCACCTCCCTATGACCGAGGTAAAAAGATGGATATGATGTTGGGGGTAAAATTTATATCCTCAAGGTGGAGGAAAAATTTGATTGGGTCGTGCCGTGACATTAAATTAGGCACTTCTTGGGAGGCAACCCAAGCTAAGGTATATTTTATTTTTATTATTTTTAGTTTTTAATTCATGTAGTTTTTGTTTTTGATTGAGTTGTAGGTTAATGGGATGTCTGAGTACCAGAAATTTGAGCTAAGAAGCATGGCAACGACAAGTGTGGGGTCCCAAGACCTTCTTAATGCAAAAAGATGCTACTAGCTAGGCCTATAGGCCTCAAGAAGTATTTCTATCTCTTATTTTAAAAATTCACTTTGGAGACAAAGTAGATTTTTAAGTGTGGGGTGGGAAATTCCTAAAATTTGGCTCAATTTAATTTTTTTGTGTAAGATATTCCTGTTGGTGCTATTTTTTATTACATGATGCATGTGGATTTATTTGTAAAAGCATGTTGATTGAATGAATTGATATTTTTGAGAGTCCTAGACTCATGTTTATAACTGTTATACTTGTTAGCTTTATTTTGAATTTATTCTATTATTTGATTGGGAGTATATGATGATCCTATTGAGTTGAGCTTGTGCCATGTGCGTTTGAGATTTTTGTATATTCTTTATTGCATGTGATTTCTAAAATTTGCCCGGTGTGTGCGTGAATCAAAATAAAGAATGTGGGTTTAGGAGGTGATATAAGCATTTGTTTAATAGCCTTGTTTTAGACCTTCTATACATTACAAGAAATACAATTTTTGTGATGACTTTCAGTGGTGACACAAACAGTTACCGTAAATGTTAGGATTTTTGTGGCGACATACAAAGGTTTCCACAAAAGGTATAAGATTTAGGGACGACCATTAAATTCGCCAGTAATAATGACATATTTAGTGTCGACTATGTGTAGGTCGCCACAAATATGTAGTAATTTTTCAACAAAATTTGGGTTAGTGGCGACCTACGAGTTGTCTCTATTAAAATTCTTTTGTGGCGACTTAATCGCTGCTAAAGGGAGATTTGTTGTGGCCATCTTTTTGTCGCCACTAATGCTTATACTTTGTTATTCTGCCACTTATATAGGTAAATTAAAATCATTTTACTGGTTATAATTGTTGACACCCATTTTTGACCTCTCGGTACTACATTTAGGCTGCTATTTTAGCAAAATTATTAACTTTTAAATTTTAGTATCTTTTACATATTTTTCTTGTATCAAACAAATTTTCGACGTGCCACATTCATGATTTAAAATGTATAAATTATTTCATTAATTTTTTGATATCATTTTTTATAATTTATTAATTCAAATATAATATTTTTTACATAATTTTATTAAATTATTGGTAACCGTGCATATTCATATTTTTGCAAATACATTGTCTAGTTTTACATTATTTAAGATTATTTATTTTATTAATAATATTATTATTATTTATTATTATCTATTATTATTATTGTTATTTATCTATTTAATTATTTTATACTATTATTACTATTATTTATTATTATTTACTATTATTTAAATAACAGCCTAAAGTAAAATCACTTTGTCTAAATTCATTTCTCTTTTATCCATTTTCTATCCAATTTCACCTAATTTAATATCAATTTTAGCCTAATTGATGACTTATTAATTTCAAATTAATTTATGGACATCTTTTTTAAATGATTTTAATCTCAGCCGTTGATCTGAAACAATCCAACAGCTGAGATCAGATTAGCCTCTTTTTTTTTAAAAGGATAAACAAAACCCTAATTTAAAACATTTTTTTCTCCAAATTGATCCACCTCCCTCTCTTTTCTCCCTCTTCATCTCTCCAAAAACCCTCTGCCGCCACCTCCTCTTCACTGCCAGCTACCGCTGGCCGATGAAATAACCCCAAGGCCTTATCTCTCCATCTTCCCTCTACATCGGAGCCATTGCTTCGATGCTCCGGTAAAACCACCATAAGCCCCCTCCATTCTTCTCTCCCGCCGTAATAATATCTGACTCCACCAACCACCAGTTATGCCAAATCAGCTATCATGCTTCTTTCGATCTCTTCTCGATCATCAACATCGATGCACCAACCATGGCGTCAGCACCTCTCAGTTCGTCGCCGCTGCTAGATGCCGGATTTGGCTCCTTTTAAAATGCTACCGGCAGCCACTGTCCTTCCCCCATCTCCACGCCCAGACCCGATAACTCCCTTCATTGAAAATGAATGGGTATAATTTTTACTTTTCACATTAAAGTTTTATCTATGGGTATCAAAAGTTTAAGACCAATACCTATTTTTAATTAAAATCATTGGGTATAATTTTATGATGGAAACCTCAACCAAGACTCAAGAAACTGAAAGCCACAAAATTATGTCTCTTTTTTTAGTACTTAATTTAAGAAATTATTACTAACACTTACTACTGACATTTTAAAATAATTCTAATTTGGCATTAATTGAGCATATTATTGTTATTATTATATATGAAAGAAGAAGAAAATGGGGTTTCAGAAGTTAACTTTCCAGCATCAAATGAGTAAAATATCCACTTCAGTCTAATTCAATATAATCTTCCTATTGGCCCGTGTGTTTTGAGAGGGGCTTGACCATCACATATTATACTTAATTATATAAACGAATTTGTTGAAGTTTTTTCTGGAATGCATATACAATAAAAAACATTAGTTATAGTCATCAAAGCAACTTAAATAATTGGTATTGGCTACTTGGTTTATTAATGATGGAACCAAATCAAAATGGATATTTACAATCACTAGAAAACTGCTCCACCTAAAAAGTATGTACGACTCACTTGAGGGAATAGATTGGCATGTTCTGAATGTAATCATGAATAATCATTACTAATTGAACTTAGGTTTACAACTCTTTGAGTCAAAAAGGCTATCATAAATCAAAAGTTCATGGAAAATCAGTAGTTTCATCATTTAGATGATATATAGATGACGTAGGAATTTTTACCAATTGTACGTAAATTCCTTTCATTATATTTTTGGGTTATTTGTATTCTTACTTTCTAACTTTGGGTACGTATATACCCTGAACTATTAAAAATTGTACGTATATATAGCGAAAGCTTTTATCCATCAAATTGCCTTTGTTTTATATAATTAGTATATTACATTATATATCGAGTATATATAAATGATAATTGCAAATGGTTACAACTAGGCGAGTGAAATTCTTTTAATTAAAATATTTACATCCCTTGGCTATAGTTTGAAAATCAGCACGGGGTAAGCCATTTGAAGTTCTGAAGGTTTGAACTTGTTCGAAGCTTTGAAGTTACAATTTCAGATATTTTGAAATATTTTTGGTTTTGTTTCTTTATTTTTTGTGTTAGTAATTAAAAATTGAATCACATTGATTCCACTAAAAGGATTTTTTTATCCTTTTAGTTCCACTAAAAGAAAAATTGATACCAATGAGTTTAAAGTAGTCTATGGATCCATTTTGTGTTGATTGTACATAAAATTTGACTATTTTAGCCAAGCGGAGCCTCGTGTATTATCAGTTGAGTAACACATTTGTTGTAATGCTGTGTGAAGCATATTTATATATATTCTTATTAGCTAACAGGTTTTCGATAGGCCTATTTATAAAGAAAATCCTGGCAAAATTTTTTGAAACTCTTGAGAGTTAAATAGAATTTTAGGACTACATAATGGATAAAATGAAGTGAAAGTTGAGTAAATGATCTCATGAGTGCCTTAGATAATTCTAAAGTAAATCCTTAAGAAAAAATGTGTTAGGAATTGATATGCCTAGCATGAATAAGTTTGGTGGTATTAGCTAAATTGAGATCTTTCTTTTTTGCTGGCCAGATCTTTCTGTTAGTTTCATTGTCCTTTTATTCTATTTTGGTTTAGTAAGTTAGAATTAAAACTTCGCTTTATGTTTTATTTTAGGGACAGGTAATTTCATGATGGAAATTGTTATCCATGAGAAGTTTGAAGATATTTTGTGATTTTCTTTCTCATATGTGTATCACACTGATTTGTTACCCATTAAAAACTATATAATTTTCTTGTAGAGAAATATATTTTAATATCATTTTTGTACCTTTAAGTACTATAGTTGTATTATTGGCTACGAAGCAGATAATATATAATTTATATTTTTTTTGGTGAAAAAAGTAAGTATTAGTGGCGACCCATAGTCACCACAAAAAGTGAGTATTAGTGGCAACAATGGTCGCGGGTAAAGCCTCATCTACAGTAGCGGCTATCCCAAAATTGATTTTTTGAACTTTCTTTTATGGCGTATTTGCTTGCTTTTTTGTGGCAAGTTTTGTTACATATGTCGTCACAAAAAACTTTTAGTTATGGGAGTAATTGCTACGACCCTTATGTTTCCACTAAAAATTATTAGTGGCAACTTTTGGTTCTTTTGCAGCGACTTTTGTTGCCACTAAAAATCAGATTTCTTGTAGTGATGTGTCCTACCCTTGTGCTTTATCCTAGTGATCCCCATTGAGCCTTTAGCTTTTCTTTGGTATCCTCATATGTAACCTAATCCCCTTCCTTGACAAAACATAATTTTATCCAAAAAGCTCCTAGGTGCTTTAAAAAAAAATTAATTGAATAAGGAGTTTGAAACATAAGAAGGAAAAGGTGAAATTGATTCCCCAAGGTAATAGTTATTGGTGTTTATAATTGATGTGTGGTGGACGTTTATGATATAATTTATGATAAAAATATTTCCATGATTGTGAAAAGGGAGAAAAATTAACTCTTGTGGTAGTAACTATACGTCCATCAAGTGTTTGTGAAAATGCTTAAAAGAGAAGGGGCAAAAACAAAAGATATGGGTAGATGAAAAAGTGTAATTTGGTTGTTGTATATTAGTTCTAAGTGCATAATGTAGTGTATTAAAGCGCTTAGAGAGGTTAGTCATTATTCTTGGCCAAAATAGTTCCTACCCATCCCTTAGCTTACATTACAACCTGAAAAAGACCTATTTAATCCTAAATTTCACATTATAATATTAGTGGAGTATGACACTAAGGGAAAGCCTATGGTTTATTATGTGTAACTTAAGAATTCTTTGTAAGAGTGAGTTTAATTTGATTCTTGAACCCCTCATGTTATAAAATGCTTTTATGCGAGTGATTATGGATAACTCTCTTGTTGTGAGGAGCACATGTTTGATGAATGTAGGTTATTTTATGATGCTCTTGATTGAATTATAAGCATGATTTTTCTAACTAGGTGAGTAAATTCTTGAGGCTAGGATGTTTTGAAGTAGTGTTCATAAGCTATCAATTGAGTAAATAACATGCTTTGTATAGAAACTTGTATTTGGTGTAGTCATTGTAGTACTAGCTTGAGTGTATTGCATTTAGTAGAAGTGTTGAGTCTTCTCAACTTATGATACTTAGAGTAAAGAGTTGTTCGAGGACGAACAAGGCTTTAAGTGTGGGGTGGTGATGTTGGGTGTATTTATGCATTCTAGCGTTACTATTCAAGCCTATTTAGCCTTGTTTTGAGGATGATTCATGTGCTTAATGTTTTGATAATGATATAAATATGCATTTAAGTATCGATGTATATGTTTAAAATATTTAATAGTGTTTCCAAGCAAGTTTTGATTCAAATTGATCATTATGAGTTCAACCAAGAAAACTAGTGTGACTAGCTTGAGCTAGGTGTTTGTCTAGTCTATCGTGTTGGGTTATAATGTGTTTAAAGAGATCCTAAGGCTGTTATTATGTATTTATATGTGAAATAACTTTATTATAATGCTCAAGGGTCAATTGGATCATAACAAGAGTAAAAAAATAAGCTAAAGATCAAAGTGAATGAAGCCTAGTCTTAGCTCGTGTTTCTAGTTTGTCGTGTTAGATGTTGTGTTATTTTGATCTCTATATTGTTGTCTTTAATTCTATAGGATGATTGGTAAATGGATTATGATGATATATTAAGGATATACAAGCTTCAAATAAAGTAGAAACAACTCAAAAAGGCTCGGAATGGATCAACGAAAGCCTCATGATGAGGGAGCATTGCGACCTCCACACCCATTTTTAAGACTCGCGACGCGACCTCCACTCCCGTTTCTAGCTTACGCATCGGTTTCCAATCCTGTTTGTAGAAAGTACGGCGCGAACCCCCTCCAAACATGGTCAAAAGTTTCACTACAACTCCTATTATTATTGGGACTACTTGGATACTATAAATATATCTTTGTAAACATTATTAGACACTTTTGGACGTCCTCGGAAGATATCGGAGGCTACCACAACTTCTTTTTAGGTTTTATCATTCTTTAATTTAGTTTATTTATGGTTTGTATCATCAATACAAGGGATTGGTTGATGAATCTCATTAAATGCTAAAATCTCTTTCCAGAGTTAAGGCCAAGATTATGAATACTTTCTTTTTGCATTAAGTTTGTTGATTCGCTTATCATTATGGTTGTTTGTTATTCCTTGTTTTAACTATTTTAAGGATTAGATACCCTTAGAATATATTCATTGTCGACCTTGTGATCTCGGGAGGGATAATAGGAAGATAGAACATGGGGATAATAAAGGTAAGGTTCATAGTTTTTTATAAAATAAGGATTTCGAATTAGCATCTAAGACAATGATGTACCCAGAAACCTTACTTGATTCAAATGTAGGAAGATAGCTTTACTTAATTAGATTATTAAATCCCCTCTCAACGATGTAGTTGTAATTCCCACATTAGGTAAACGTTTAGAGGTCGGGAGACCATAATCATGCGATTAACTCTACGAATCAACAGCCAAGATAAGCGATTTAATGAATGAAGTTCAATAATGTAGTATGATTATTTGTAAGCCTTAACCCTGGGTCTCTATCCATTGATTGTCCAAAGTGATTACTTTTTCACATTAGTTTAGTTTACTTTTAGCTTACAATTCTAAAATTTTATTTGCTACTCTCCTCAATTTGTTAAGCTAGAATTGGATAGTTGTTTAGAACAAGTCCCTGTGGGATCAATATTCGGCTTTCTTGAAGGCCACTATATTACTTGGTAGATCATGTACACTTGCGTGTGCACTGTCAATCCATGAGCGTTTTTCAACCCATATAAAACCAATATCAAATACCAATATCCATAACTCCTCTCCCGCACATCCATCGATAGAGGGTTTAAAAGATGTCACATTTTTTGTTAGAAAAAGCCAGTATTTCTAGTATTTATACGGTGGTACCAATGTTTCATAAATGTATATGATATGAGGATGTAATGATCACAACCAACCAGAATGAGTATTTCCATATCCAACCAATTTACCAACTAAGGGAGCCAATAATCAACTCAATATTTCTAACCATCCATGAATTCCAACATAAACCATATGCCAAGAGAGTAGAATATAGTTAAATTACACTATTGATACCACATTAGGCTTTTTCATTAATAGGATATAATTAATTTCATGAATATGAGGCCAACAACATCATATAAAACCCTACATGATCACATATAACAAATAATATTCCAAATCCCACCAAATACATCAATATATAGGCCCTTACATAGGAACGACACAATAATTATAGAAAGTTTCATGAATAGTTCCAATACCCTTAACATGCTTTTGTATCAACACTAACTACCCATCCCAGTCTGAAGAAAGTCAAACCATAACCTACCTCGAATGCCCAAAACTATTCTGAAAGCCTTCAATTTAAAGACTTACTCCTCACGAATGGAATCAAAACCAACTAAATCATACTAATTGTAATACCCCAATCATTCCTTAAGCCTAAATCTGTCTTTTAAGTGGATAGGGGTGGCTTCCAAAGTGAGTGATGTTTATATTGTGTTTTATTTCTCTAATTTCTCCTTTCTATCATGTATATCATTGAATAAGCTTTCCATTAATACAAATTTCATCAAAATCCGACATTATATGAGGAAGTTATGACCGGTTTACTGAGCGTTGTCAGAATCACCCAGGTTTAATGGTCGATCTGGTAGACCATCAAGTCCTTGGTGGACCGTCAGTTGTCCCGTCAAGCCAAGGCAGTAAACCCTTTTTCTATCCATCATGCAATGGCCAAAATGGTGGGCCGCCAAAAATTTGATGGACCGTCAAGAAGACCGTCAGGTCGAGAAAGAATGTCTTATTTCTCACCCCCGAGTGATGGATGATCTGGTGGAACGTTAGTTTCCTGATGGATCATTACTTTGACCGTCACGTCGAGGCAGAATGTCCCAGATTTAGCACTTGAGTGATAGACGATCTGGTGGACCGTCAGTTGCTCTGACGGACCGTTAGTTCGATCGTCACAGACCCCGAACAACAATTTTCAAATCTTTTTAAAAGGGCATTTTGGTCATTTCCGCCTCCTTTTAGTCTTATATATATATCTAAGTAGAGAAGAGCCATTCATTTTCTCTTCAATCTCTTCTAAGAAATATCTAGAGAACTAGGGTTTCTCTTTTACAAATCCAAATCATCTCCAAGAAATTCAAGAATCTTCCACAGATTTCTCCAAGTTGTTCAAGAATTAAGTTCCCCAAGTCAAAGGCATCAAGAATCATATCCTAAAAGTGCGAGAAATAAGCTCCAATTAAGTATCTTATCCTCAAATTTATAATCCAAGGTATGTGGGATTTGAACAAGAATACTCCTTTCATTTTTGTGCTCAAAGATTTAATTTTTATTATTTATTTCCATGAAATTGCAAAGTGGGTTTACACCCAAATTACTTTATTAATGATTTTATGAGATTTGAGTTGTTCAAGTTCGATATACATGATTATTTCATCATCTTATTTCTTAAATTGAGAACTTACGCCTTGAATTGTACATTGCTACTATGAATTGATGATTTCTAAGTGATAAATGATAAAATTCATGATTTTAAGATTTTCCATGAGAAGTTGATTATTGAATATATATCGATATTGATCTTGAGATTCAAGGATGATTCCTATAATGTTTCCTTGAAGCTTTTGATATTTGAAATGATTTGATAAGCAAGAGTACTTGATGTTGAAAAGGAATGTTTTAATTTTGAGACGAGTTAGGAATCCACAATTGTATATGATTTATAGATGAGATATAATTATGTTTTAGTTTCTATGATATACCCATGTGTTGATATTGATTAAGGTGGATTTCCTAATGTGTTCTGAGTTGAGTCTGGGATGAGTATTTAGCACCGAGCAAGAAATGTGGTATTTCTCTGAAACTACGTGCCACTGTAGGATTAATATTGATAATTTTGGGCCAGAGGCTGAGTATGGGATTGTGATAGTGAAATTAAGGTTGTACTCCCTTGCAAGAGTACAACGCTCCCACCAATATGGGGTTCTCTCCTTAGGAGGGAAAAATATTAGACTCCATGCGGCTCACATGGTTTAGTTTATGTCGGTTATAAGAAACTCCTAAGTCCATAATGATCTAAGTTCCTTGAGTTACCAAGTCAGTCTAAGTCATGAGTCAAAGAGTTTGAGTTGAGTCTAATGATTTATGAGATTTATGAAGCATGTGTTATTATTGATGATTTATGGATATTATGTTTCAGGGAATTCAAGCGAAGAGAGTCATTATTGTCAGCATGCATGATTTTATTTTATATTTATGATATTATTTAAAAACGTTACATACACCCCCACATACTCAGTACATTCCCAAGTACTGATTCCCATACTCTTCTGTGTTCTATATTTCCTCGTGATGTAGGTTTAGGTGCTCAGTCTCAGCAGCGACAGTGATCTTCGAGTATCTTCATCTATATTTCTACAGTTGGTGAGTCCTCATGGTTCGAGGACCTATGCCCCTGATTTTGTCTTATTAATAGATGGTTGTTTCCTTTCAGTTCAGTACGAGTCAGTTGGGGGATCTGTCCCAATGGCTCCTCAGTCTTATGTAGTAGAGGCTTTGTCAGACTAGAGTACCAGTATGTGTAGAACTTTAGTATTTTAATTGTACAGGACAGTATCTCTTCATATTCTAGTATGTTTATGGAGTGATTATTCTTTCTTACTCTAGCTTGATTTTCATTGTAGTGAGTTCTAAAAATGATGACAGGCTTAGAGGGTTAGCTTGAGGCCACGTGTGACCTTAAGCACCATGTGACATCTCGGGATAGGTTCTTGGGGCATTACAAGATTGGTATCAGAGCCTAAGGTTCAAAGAGTCCTAGGGAGTCTAATAAGCCGCATTACGTAGGGTCTTGATCATCGGTGTGTAGCGCACCACATCTATGAGCAAGAGGCTACAGGGCATTTTAGGAAATTATATTTTTTTTCAAAATTTTATCGTTCCTATGACTGTTTCTCTCTGCTATTAATTCGTGCTCTGTTACGATAGAAAATGCCTCCTCATAGAGCTCGCAGAAACAACGAACGACCTCTACTCATTGATCCTTTAGGTAAGAAGGTGTCCTACACTAAGTTTCGGGCAGCTTTTCAGGTGCTAGCCCAGGCGGTTACCGCTAATGCTTAGGCCAATGTTCAGGCCGCAGTTCTACCTTCACAAAAAGGTAATTCAATGGCAGTTTGGGTTCGCGATTTTATATAGATGAATCCACCAGAGTTTTATGGGTCAAGGGTAGGTAAGGACCCACAGATGTATCTTGAAGAGGTGAAGAAGATCACCTAAATTATGAATGTAACAGAAGAAGAAAGCATGGAGTTAGCTTTCTATCGCTTAAAAGATGTCGCTTCTGATTGGGTGGAGATGTGAAGGAAGAGTAGAGGGGAGGATGCCACTCCCATGACTTGGCAGTTGTTCTAGGATGCGTTCTTAGACCGGTTCTTCCCCCCTGAGCTGAGGGGAGCAAAGCTAGAAGAATTTATGAACTTGAGAAAGGGCTCTATGACAGTTAAGGAATATTGTCATAAGTTCAATCAATTATCTAAGTTTTCTCCCGATATAATAGCTGATTCTAGAACTAGTATGAGTAAGTTTTCGGGTGGTGTATCTAGTTATGTTGTGAAAGAGTGTAGGTCCGCTATGCTTAATAGGGACATGGACCTTTCTAGACTAATAATACATGCTCAGCAGATTAAAGTAAACAAGGTAAAATAGAGAGAGAGAGAGAAAGAGGGAATAAGATAGTTAGATTAGAGAAGCAGGGGTATGGTCAGGCTAGATTTTCTAGAGAGAATGTCCCTCAGTCCCAAAATCGTTCGCTTGTGCCAGCGCCTTCATCTGCCAGTGCCCCCGTATTCAGAATCAGGCAGAAGCAGGGTAATAGGTCTACTATGTTCAGGTCCCAGGACAGTATGAGTAACAAACCTCATCCCCCCCCCCATGTTCGAAGTACGATAGGGACCATCCTGGTGAGTACTTAGTCGACTAGAGGGGTTGTTTTGGTTGCAGTATATTGGGCGACAAATTCAGGGATTACCCATATGCCAGACAGAGAAGTCGTGATGTTCGTCCCCAGAGTCAGGCTATTAGTGCTCCAGCCCCTTTAGTTCAGCCTACTCCTCCTCAGGGTGCCTCGTCTAGTACCGCAGGTGGTCAGTACCAGTATTACTTTTATGCTATACCACCCCGCCAGGAGCAAGAGAATTCACCAGATATTGTTACTAGTACGCTTCATGTATTTTATTTTAATGTGCATGTATTGATGGACCCTGAGTCAAGTCTTTCTTATGTGACTCTGTTGGTGGCTGTGAATTTTGAAATCAGTGCTAAAAAAATTCTTGAGCTTTCTAGTTTCTACACCAATAGGTGAATCTGTTGTTGCTAAGCAAGTGTATAAGAAGTGTCCTATCACTGTCGTTAACGGAATTATGTTTGCAGATTTGATTGAGCTAGATATGGTTGATTTTGACATTATTCTAGGTATGGATTGGCTTCACTCTTGCTATGCATCTATAGACTGTCATACCCGTGTAGTCAAGTTTTAGTTTCCCAACGAGCCAATTTTTGAGTGGTCTAAAAATTCTGTAGCTCCCAAGAGTTATTTTTTATCCTACTTTAAAGCCAGAAAATTGATATCCAAGGGTTGTGTCTATCATTTGGTTAGAGTCAAAGATACTAAGTCCGAGACTTCGACTATTCAGTCTATTAGCATTGTCAATGAATTTCTTGATATTTTCCCAGAAGATCTCCCAGGGGTACCTCCCGATAGAGAGATAGAATTTGAGATTGATCTTCTTCTCGATACGTAGCCTATTTCTATTCCTCCATATCGTATGGCCCCCGCAGAACTTAAGGAGTTGAAAGAGCAACTCAGAGATCTTTTAGATAAGGGTTTCACAAGGCCCAGTGTGTCTTCTTGGGTTGCACCCATTTTATTCATGCAAAAGAAAGATGGTTCATTGCGTATGTGCATCGACTATCGTTAGCTCAATAAGGTCACAATAAAGTACAAGTACCCTCTTCCCAAGATTGATAACCTATTTGATCAGCTGCAAGGTGCTAGTTATTTCTCAAAAATAGATTTGAGATTCGTCTATCACCAACTTAAAGTCAGAGAGTGTGATATTCCAAAGACAGCTTTCCGCACCCATTATGGTTATTTTGAATTCTTGGTCATGTCCTTCTAGCTAAAAAATGCCCCAACAGCTTTTATGGACCTTATGAATCGGGTGTTCAGATAGTACCTGGATATGTTTGTTATTGTATTCATAGATGATATTCTTGTGTACTCCCAAAATAAAAACGACCATGCAGATGATCTTCGAATTGTCTAAAAACGACCATGCAGATGATCTTCGAATTGTCTTGCATACCTTTAGAGATCATCAGTTGTTCGCCAAATTTAGTAAGTAGGAATTTTGGCTAAGGTCAGTTACTTTTCTGGGTCATATTGTTTCTTCTAAAGGTATTTGAGTTGATCCTCAAAAGGTAGAAGCTATGAAAAATTGGCCTAGACCTATCTTTCCATCTGATATTAGGAGTTTCTTGGGCCTATCTGATTCCTACCGTCGTTTTGTAGAAGGTTTCTCTTCCATTGCTGCTCCTTTGACCCGGTTAACCCAAAAGAAAGTTAAATTCCAGTGGTCAGATTCTTGTAAGAAGAGTTTTCAGGAGTTGAAGACTCAACTCATTTCAGCCCCTATGATGACCCTACCTAATGGTGTAGATAATTTTGTGGTGTATTGTTATGCTTTGAGAGTTGGTTTGTGGTACGTATTGATGCAGAAAGGTAAGGTTATAGCCTATGCCTCCCGACAGTTGAAACCTCATGAGAAGAATTATCTGACCCATGATCTCAAATTAGCTGCTGTGGTTTTTGCCTTAAAAATTTGGAGACACTACTTTACAGTGTTCATGTTGATGTATTTATGGATCATAAGAGTTTGCAGTATGTTTTTACTCAGAGAGAATTGAATCTTCGAAAGAGATGATGGTTGGAATTGCTAAAAGATTATGATATGAATGTGATGTATCACCTGGGAAAGACCAATATAGTGGCAGATACCCTTAGTAGATCGTCCATGGATAGTGTAGCATATATACAAGAAGATAAGAAGGATTTGGCCCGCGAAGTGCCTCGTTTGGCTAGGTTAGGTATTAGATTGCTTGACTCAGCTGAGGGTAATGTTTGGGTTCAGAGTAGTTCTGAATCTTCCCTAGTTTCAAAAGTGAAGGAGAAGTAGGATATGGATTCTCGTTTGGTTGAATTAAAAAGGTCCGTCAATGACCAAAAGGTAGAGGTTTTCTCCTAAGGGGGAGATGGTGCATTGAGATTTCAGAATAGATTATGTGTGCCTGATGTTGATGATTTGAGGGAGAGAATTATGGATGAAATGTATGGCGCGCGATAATCTATTCATCCCAGTGCTACCAAGATGTTTCGTAATTTATGGAAAATTTATTAGTGGAATGGTATGAAAAGGGATGTAGAAAGGTTTGTAAAGAAGTGTTCAACTTGCCAACAAGTTAAGATAGAGCACCAAAGACCCAGTGGGATGATGCAAGAATTTAGCATTCCTATTTGGAAGTGGGAAGTGGTGAACATGGATTTCATGACTAGTTTACTTCTTTCTCATTGTCATTATGATTCTATATGGGTCATTGTAGATAGTTGACTAAGTCAATGCACTTCCTTCCAGTACATACATCTTTCACCACTGAGGACTATGCTAAGCTGTACCTCTAGAGTTTGTTAGGTTGCATGGATTTTCGTTGTCTATCATCTCCGATAGAGGTACTCAATTTACTTTTGATTTTGGAGAGCCTTCCAGAAGGGTCTTTGCACCCAAGTTCATTTTAACTCCTCTTTTTATCCCAAGACAGACGGTCAGCCTGCGAGGACTATCCAGACTTTGGAGGATATGTTGAGAGCATGTGTTCTAGATTTCAAAAGGAGTTGGGATGAACATTTGCCATTTATTGAATTTGCGTATAACAACAGTTTTCATGCTAGCATTGGATGGCTCCATTCAAGGATTTATATGGTCGGAGGTATAAATCACCCATAGGTTGGTTTGAAGTAGGTGAGGCTGCTGTGATTGGACTTAATGCTGTGTTTGAGGATATGGAGAAAGTTAAGTTAATTCAAGAGAGGTTGAAGACAACCCTGAGTCGTCAAAAGTCATATACAGATATAAGGAGAAGAGCTCTTGAGTTTAAAGTTGATGATTTGGTGTACTTAAAAATTTTGCCCATGAAAGGGGTGAAGATGTTTGGAAGGAAAGAGAAGCTTAGTCCCCGTTATGTTGGCCTTTATAGAGTGTTGAATCGTGTTGGGAAAGCGGCTTATGAGATTGAGTTGCCTGCAGAGTGGTCTCATGTCCACCCTGTCTTCCATGTTTCAATGCTCAAGAAGCACATTGGTGACTCTGTTGTTGTTGATCTGTCAGAAAGAATTGATGTGCAGGACAGCCTTTCATTTTATAAAGTTCCAGTTGAGATCCTAGATTATTAAGTCCGAAAACTAAGGAACAAGAAAGTTCCCTTGGTTAAAATTTTATGGTAAAATCAATCAGTCGAGGGCGCTACTTGGGAAGCTAAAGCAGGCATGTGATCCAAATACCCCCATCTCGTCTCCACGAGTTCAAATCAAGCCGAAGGTACTATTCCTCCTCAATTCAGTTATGCATTCATCTATATGGTTACTCTCTCTATGATTCGTGCATTTTGTGCAGTACCCAAAAGTTTAGAGTAAAGTAAGCCCTTTGAGTGATTCATTCCAGATGTGTGTCCTCATTTTCTCTTGTTCTTGACCTATCTGGCAACATTAGAGGATGAATGTTTCCAAGGGGGAGATATTGTAATACCCCGATCGTTCCTTAAGCCTAAATCTGTCTTTTGAGTGGATAGGGGTGGCTTCCAAAGTGAGTGATTTCTATATTGTGTAGTATTTCTCTAATTTATACTTTCTATCATGTAGAGCATTGAATAAGCTTTCCATCGATACTAATTTCATCAAAATCCAACATCAGACGAGGAAGTTATGGCCGTTTTACTGAGCGCTGTCGGAATCGCCCAGGTTTGACGGTCGATCTGGTGGACTGCCAAGTCTTTGGCGGACCGTCAGTTGTCCTGTCGAGCCAAGGCAGTAACCTCTTTTTCTGTCCATTGTGTGACGGCCAAAATGGTGGGCCGCTAAAAATTTGACGGACCGTCAAAAGGACCGTCAAGTCGAGGCAGAATGTCCCATTTCTGACTCCCGAGTGACGGACGATCTGGTGGACCATTAGTTTCCTGATGGATCGTTAATTTGACCGTCACGTCGAGGCAGAATGTCCCAATTTTGGAAATCGAGTAACGGATGATCTGGTGGACCATTAGTTACTCCGACGGACCGTCAGTTCGGCCGTCATAGACCCCGATCAGCAATTTTCAACTCTTTTTAAAAGGGAATTTTGGTCATTTCCGCCCCCTTTTAGTCTTATATATATATCCAAGTAGAGAAGAGCCATTAATTTTCTCTTCAATCTCTTCTAAGAAATATCTAGAGAACTAGGGTTTCTATTTTCCAAATCCAAATAATCTCCAAGAAATTCAAGAATCTTCCATAGATTTCTCTAAGTTGTTCAAGAATTAAGTTCCCAAAGTCAAAGACATCAAGAATCTTAGCCTAAAAGTGTGAGAAATTAGTTCCAATCAAGTCTCTTATTCTCAAATTTATAATCCAAGGTATGTGGGATTTGAACAAGAACACTCCTTTCGTTCTTGTGCCCAAAGATTTAATTTTTATTATTTATTTTCATGAAATTGCAAAGTGGGTTTACACCCAAATTACTTTATTAATGATTTTATGAGATTTGAGTTGTTCAAGTTCGATATACATGATTATTTTATCATCTTATTTCTTAAATTTAAGAACTTACGCCTTGAATTGTACATTGCTACTATGAATTGATGATTTCTAAGTGATAAATGATAAGAGTCATGATTTTAAGATTTTCCATGAGAAGTTGATTATTGAATATATATATATCGATATTGAGCTTGAGATTCAAGGATGAGTTCTATGATGTTTCCTTGAAGCTTTTGATATTTGAAATGATTTGATAAGCAAGCGTACTTGATGTTGAAAAAGATTGTTTTGATTTTGAGTCGAGTTAGAAATCCACAGTTGTATATGATTTACAGATGAGATATAATTATGATTTGGTCTCTATGATAGACTCATGAGTTGATATTGATTAAGGTGGATTTCCTAATGCGCTCTTAGCTGGTTCTGGGAGGAGTATTTAGCACCGAGCGAAAAATATGGTATTTCTCTGAAACTACGTACCACCATAGGATTGATATTGATAATTGTGGGCCAGAGGCCAAGTATGAGATTGTGATAGCAAAATTGAGGTTGTACTCCCTGGCAAGAGTACGACGCTCCCGGCAATGTGGGGTTCTCTCCTTAGGAGGGCAAAATGTTGGACTCCATGTGGCTCACATGGTTTATTTTATGTCGGTTATAAGAAACTCCCAAGTCCATAATAATCTATGTTCCTTGAGTTACCAAGTCATTCTAAGTCATGAGTCAAAGAGTTTGAGCTGAGTCTAATGATTTATGAGATTTATGAAGCATGTGTTATTATTGATGATTTATGGAAATTATGTTTCAGGGAATTCAAGCGAAAAGAGTCATTATTGTTTGCATGCATGATTTTATTTTATATTTATGATATTATTTAAAAACGTTGCATACACCCCCACATACTCAGTACATTCCCAAGTACTGATTCCCATACTCTTCTGTGTTTTATATTTCCTCGTGATGTAGGTTTAGGTGCTCAGTCTCAGTAGCGACAGTGATCTTCGAGTACCTTCATCTATATTTCTACAGTTGGTGAGTCCTCATGGTTTGAGGACCTATGCCCCTAATTTTGTCTTATTAATAGATGGTTGTTTCCTTTCAGTTCAGTACGAGTCAGTTGGGGGATCTGTCCCAATGGCTCCTCAGTCTTATGTAGTAGAGGCTTTGTCAGATTAGAGTACCAGTATGTGCAGAACTTCAGTATTTTGATTGTACAGGACTGTATCTCTTCATATTCCAGTATGTTCATGGCATGATTATTCTTTCTTACTCTAGCTTGATTTTTGTTGTAGTGAGTTCTGAAAATGATGACAGGCTTAGAGGGTTAGCTTGAGGCCACGTGTGACCTTAAGCACCATGTGACATCTCGGGATAGGTTCTTGGGGCGTTACACTAATATAGAATCTATGCACTAAAAGAAAGTCAACAATATCCATATTGCCTATTTTTATGTCCAGGTCAAAACGGACCCCCAAAACGGGTTTTCAAAAAAGAAGAGAAAATCATAATTCTATTTTTGAAATATGTTATCCATATTTATAGGATTCTAGAGTTAAAATCTGTAGCGCAAATGAGTTACAAATGAAGCGCCAATCGAAGAAAAAACATGCTTAAGATTTACCGGCAAAAAACCTCGAAATTCATTTTAAAATCAAGAATTGAAGTTGTTTTAAAGATGAAATCAAAAGAAAAGTGATAATTATAAGATTAGAAATTCACCCAAGTGAAAATGAGTTAAAAATTTGAGGTTTAAATTGGAAAAGTACAATTTGTAGGCCTTACGGGTCAAAATTTGCAATTTCTACCTTTTTAATTCTCGTTTAAACAAGAATTAATGATGAAATTTGGAGAAAATAGTTGAAATAGGTGTTATGGAGCTTACTCAATCTTAAAAGTGGAAGAAATTGCTCAAAATCATGAAATCCCAAGTTTCATGTATCAAAAATGGTAAAAAAAAAAAAAAGCGAAACATAGGTATATAAAGAACTCATGCATCGCATACGTGATCACCGGGTCGCGTACGCGACACTTGGCCCGAGGGAAGGTATCACATACCTGTCGTTGCATATGCGAGTCCCGCGATCGTGACCAAGATGTCGCCTATGTGACACTTGTGTCTTGTTAGCTGAGTCGCATAAGTGACTGACCTATTGCGTTTGCAGGTGCACCAACACCAGCCGGAGACTTGGAGAATTTCAAGTCTCTGCGGACCTCTCAGAATTCATTCAAAATTCCGTGAACGCAAACGAACTATGCTACCCCATCAAATTCGACGCTCCAGACTTAGTGACGATATCAAATTTTAAAAAATTGTGTTTTCACAAGGTTGACCTCCGAAACCAAATTTCACAACTTTCTGAACCAAGGATCGAAATGAGATATAAAATCCATAAAACCGCACCATCCAAGGCAAAATATAAGAGTATACTATCCAAAAGCAAATCTCAAATATTGCAAAATTGCTCTTGAAATGTGGACACTGGAAAGTATTTTTATGAGAAGTCCTATTTCCTTTCAAATATAAATGTTTACTAACTTTTGAATTAAAATGCTAATAAAATTCAATAAATAGAAAAAAATATGTTTAAGAGCATTGAATGTGTGCCTTTTGAGTGCAATTCAGTTTTGGAAAAAAATAGGGATAAGAAATTTACATTTCAATTTTGAATATTTAAAATACTTCGAATTTTGTATAATCTATATCAGTGACCTTCAATGGGAAATTCCCACGTCGTTCAACAGTCATAATCATTGGTTAAGACCAATTCACCATCCATAACACATTGACCAAGAAAAGGCTTAATTGATGAACATTCAACGTCACTGCAATTACGTTGAGTAACTCACATTATTTTGATTACACCAACCTCTCTAATTCTTGTCCTTTTCTAATTACCTTAATTACCATATGATGAGTTAATAACATATTTAAGTATTCAACTGCCAAAGAAGCAACATACTAATTGAAAAATAACTACTGAAACCAAATATAGTAGACTCATCTCCAGATTTATGTAAGAGAATAAAACCAAGACACGTGGCTTCCTTTCTCCCCATTCCTATGATAAAATATAAAAACCATACCATGTACTCGTTTGTTTTTTAGAAATTAAAATACATTTGGGAGATACTCATATACGTCACATTTATGGAGACCTCAGGGTCTTTAGTTGCACCTGTACCAAAGAATAAATGGAATATGAGTTGTGGTAAACATCAAAGTAGTAAAATTGCTAAACTTAATCTAGACATTACCTTCAGAATTATTTAATTTGGGAGAAAAATGTAGTGTGTCATCTATATATCATATAACATAAGTAATAGAATTGCTAAGCTTAATCTAGAAATTTCACATGCGCATGCTCAATAAAATAAAATGTAGTGTGTCATCTATATTACATGTAACGTAAAGTAATAAAATTGCTAAACTTAATCTAGAAATTTCACGTACGCATGCTCAAGAAAATAAAAGACATTTGTTCATTTACATAAGGTCCCTCCCCCCTCCCCCCCCCCCCCCCAAAAAAAAAGGCGTCTAAGATAGCAATGAACTGTATGCTAAGTTACGTTTGATCACATAGCTAATGAAAGCAGTAGGGGAGGGGAGGGTTGAATTACTTCTTTTTCGATTAGATAGTCGACTTTCTTTGATAATCAGTCGACCTCTGAAGCAGTAATGTGAAATGCAAAAAGTAAAGCACTGAAAAAGAATGACACCAAATATTTTATATTAGTTGGGACCTCTAATAGATCTTACTCCAGCTCTCTTTTACTAGCTCTCTTTCTAAAATTAAAGGTTACAATATTTGAGTTAAGTTTTCTTGCATTAACTCACACTTCTTTTATTTTCTCTCTTTGATACAAAAGTCTCACCAGCTATGTGCTTGTTTTCTCTATTTGGAGTACATAGTAAACTATAAGACAATACAATACTTAATAAAAGTAGAGAGTAGAGATTGAGAAGGTTGAGATAGTTTGTCTCTTCCAATGTTTAAACAGTACTGATTGGACTACCACTAGCCTTTGGAAGATAAGTATACAACGCAATCCAAAAGATTTTCTTCTTTGGAAATGGAATAATTGATATTCAATTTTCAAGAATAAGTAAAGATTATAACAAGAAAATTTAGAATAAGTAAATCATAAGGAGAGACACACGACAAATCTGCAAGGAGAATTATTTCCTTCCTTAGGTGAGATATACTCGATTAAATACTTATAAGAAAATAATGATTTTCTTCCTTTTGAGCTATTCTGTTAATACTTCTTCCTTTCTGGTCTTTGACCAAGAGTCCTTTGAATATTCTTTTCCTAAAATCCTCCAAGAAAATCATTTATCAAAATTAACATTATCAATCTCTCCCTTTTTGATGGATGACAATAAGCAAATAGATGTAGTTAACTTCCCTTTCAGGCTCCCCCCACCCCCCACCCCCCCCTGAATTGGTGTATCTTATTTCATCAGCTTGCAGTCATAATAAATTCTTTCATCTAAAAAGAATCCTTTTTAAAAAAGTCAATATAATTGCAAGACCTGTCCTTCATACTGAAAATTACACTCACTTCTCCCCCTTTGACATCTATCAAAAAGAAAGAATTGCAAACCAAAATAACTAGAGGACTACTGGAAGACAAAACAAGATAAAGTTATTCATGAGCTTAGTCCTATGTACAAACCAAAAATCAATAAAATAAAAATTGTTCAAGAGCATAATTAGGCAACAACAATAGTAGAAGGATAGTGATGGAAGAAATATGCCACGGGCTGAGTAGTAGCATCCTTCAGATTCATAAATTAAGTGACAATAATGGTGGAAAGAGTATCAACCATGACTTGAATTTTGGCAACATTTTTTGTTGCCTCCTTAATAATTTGATCCAACTTGACCCGAAGTCGTGCAACATCTATTTCAGTTTTCTTACGGGTATACTTTATCTTATCAAGTTGAAAGGGAGTGGCCAGTAGAAGATCCTTTATGCTGTGAAGCTTGGAATCAATTTTCATTAATCAAAGATCAACATCCATGGAGGAGGAATCAAGATCATGAGGAAGCGGGGATAGAAATACAATTTAGGAGAGAATGAGGTATCAGTAGAGTAATTTTTAAACTTACGAATCCATGCATCATCAAATAGAATATAACCTATACAATGTTTCAACATTGTAACATTGCTTTATATAGATAGAGGGAACGACTTCAAGAGACACATCACAAAATATCAGTAATAATGAGCCTATAATGGAGACTGGTAGGATCAAGGAATGCTTCAATAATGTAGTTGAGGATAAAAGAGGATAAATTAATTTTATGCTGACTAGAAATATAGAATATGAGAAAGGTGTTTAGCAGATTTCAAAAGTTAAGTGATTAAGACCGAGAGTAGACGAAAAGGAGCCACAGTTATTCAGAGCAATAAAATGTTTTGCTTCTTCAAAAGAAATATCAACATTAGATGGCCAGGGATTTTTAGATAAAGTAGTAAAATTTAAGAAATTTATGTCAAAGATAACATCAAAATGGCATAATCAAGAAAAATTCTTTTCTCCATAACAAGGAATTCAAGTTCATCAGATTTGAAAGAATGAAGATTAGCATAAACTAGATGAATAAGGGTATAATAGGCACGCATAAGAGTAGAGGCAAAGATGTTTTCCCAACCTTGAAATTCAAAAAGTAATTTTATAGGATAATGCAGAGATTCTAAAGTATCTAAATTAACAATTCTATCATTAACAAATAATAGTTTCTTCACAGAGTGAAAAAAGAGTTTCATTTTTTTTGTCTCATGAAATTAGTTTTGATATTTAGAGAACTGTCAAAATCAAACTTTAACTTTTATTTTAGAACAGTCAGAGTCATCAAGAATGTTGGGACACTTACTTATAAGAGAACAAAAGGAACATTCTGATCAGATAAGTCTGAATCAAGAGAAACTAAGGGAGAAGCTTTCCCTTTTCCCTTGACATAAGAACTTTTTCTGTTACCCAATGAGGAGAAATTTGAACCTTTAGATATTTTAGAGTGAGAAAAAAGTGATAGATATGAAGAAGAAGAAGAAGAAGAAGAAGAAGAGGATATTTATATATAGAGAGACAAGGAATTTGAAACAAAAAGATAAAAGAGGGAAGGATTGCCTAAGAAGACAGAGAGGCATCATAATTACCATACACAAAACCTTGTGTCAGGTGTTGAAAAAGAAGAAAATAAAATAACACATACATCAATCAAATCAACATTGATTAAAGACACTTTTGCAGATAAATACACTCAATCAAATATGAATGTAAATGCTTTTCAAAAAAAATTGCAATAATTCCAAGAGATTTTCTTAGAGAACAAAATCATTCTTTTGGTAATGGTTTAGTAGGAATATCAACTAATTGAAATTAGTACTAACAAAGGATAATTTAGTACCACCTTTCAAAACATAATCTCTAATAAAATTATGCTTTATATCAATATGTTTAGCCCTAGAATGATGCACAAATTTTTAGAAAAAAAGATAGCATAGCGTTACCACATAATATTTTCACAAGTTTGAAAGATAAACCATAATCACTGAGTTGATGTGACATTCAAAGAATTTGAGCACAAAATAGCCCAATTACAATGTATTAAGATTCAGTAGTAGATAGGAAAATACAATTTTGTCTCTTGCAATTCCATGGGACAAGAGATTTTCCTGTAATTGACAAGTCCCACTAATGCTTTTTCTATAAACTTTGTCACCTATATAATTTTCATTTGATAAACCTTTTAGATCAATTTAATTAGAATTTGGATACTATAAACTATAAGAACTCGTATCAATAAAATATCTGATAATTCAATGGACTTTAGTCAAATAAGATTCCTTAGGAGCTAACTAAAATATGACACATTTGTAGACACTGAATAAGATATTTGGTCGACTTCCGGTGAGATATAAAAAAGAGCTAATTATACCTCAATATTTTGTTTTGTCAATAGATTTACTATCATCTCTTGATTCAAAAACATATATGGAGCTCATTGGAGTACTAAAGGATTTTGTATTATTCATCCCGAATTTGTGAATGACTCTTTGGTGTACTTACCTTGGGAAATGAAAGAACCTTCAATTTTTTGATGGATTTGTAACCACAAAAAGTAGGTTAACTTTCTTATCATACTCATTTCAAACTCACTTTTCATTAACTCAGAAAATACCTTGAATAAGACAATATTAGAAGTTCTAAAAATAATAACATCAACATATATTTAAATAATAAGATTTCCATAGAAGGTTCTTTTAATGAATAAAGTGGTATCAATTTTTCCACCGATAAAATTATGATCAGTTAAGAAATTAATTAATCTATCATACCAAGAATGGAGTGCTTGTTTAAAACCGTAGAAAGCTTTTAACATCTTAAAAAGACATGATAAGGATGAGAATAATAGGGGGTAAATTACTCTTTTTTGATTTGATAGTCGACTCACTTGGATAGACAATCTACTATTGAAATAGAGAAGCAAGGTTCAAAAAATATAGTGCTAAAAAGAAAGATACCAGATATTTTATACTGGTTGGGAACTCTAATAGGTCTTACTCTAGTCCTCTTGGGTTTAAACAAATTCTACTGGTTCTTTTTAAATCAAATCAAATTACAAGGATAAAGTCAAGCTTTTTAGCAATGGCTGACACTCTTTTCTTCTTTCTCAGTTTTAATACAATGCCTCACCAACTATGTGTTTCGTACATAACAAATCTCAAGAGAATACAATACTTGACTAAGATATAGCAAAATAGCCGAGAAGATTGAGACAAAAAATATCTCTTCTTTTGTCTTCTATTACTTAAATAATAGTAATTGGGCTATTACTAGCCTTTGAAAGAAAAGTATAAAAGGAAACCCAAAAGATTTTTGTTCTTAAGAAAAGGGATAATGGATATTCAATTTTCAAGAATAAGTAAAGACTAGAAAGGAAAATCTAACTAAGTAAAATTGAAAAAGGAGAGAGACGTGATAATCCCATGGAATATACTCCCCATTAAATGCAAACTATCTTTCTTCCAATTTGAAATCCTTAAGACATTTCTTCCTTTTTTGAGAATTGACTAAGGGATATCTGAATATTATTTTCCTAAATTCCTCTGGTAAAATCAGTCACCAAATCATTCATCAAAATTAACATTATCAATCTCCTACTTTTAGATGGATGAAAAAAATTAGATAGATAAAGATAACTTCTCATTTTAGGCTTTCTTGAGCCGTGACATTAGCTCCCTCTTAGTGTGTGATTCTTTATCCTATTGACTTGTCCTACATAGTTAAAACCATACTATGCTTCCTCTTTGAAATCTATCAAAAAGGAAGAAGTATTGTTATAACTCAATCCGAGGTCCTATCTATGATGGTCATCCCAAACCAGGAAGGCCTTAATCATCAACCTCAAACTCTTACTCCCTTCTTCTCATATTGGAATAAAACCTTTGGAGACTTTGGGCAGTCTTAATCCTCTCTCTAATGACTTTCATTTTTTCCATCACACGATGTAAAAGATCAGGTCCAAACAGATGGGCTTCACCCATCTTTGAGTATGATCTAAAGGTGGTGGGCATATTCCTCCTTATTTTTGGAGTTAACCAGACTATCATCAATGAAAAATATGATGACTAAATCCAAAAATTATCTGAATACCCTATTCATGAGGTTAATGAAAGTTGCAGGTGCATTAGTCAATCCCAAGGACATGACCAAAAATTCATAATGACTATATCGAGTTTGAAAAGTAGTTTTGGGAATGTCAACCTCCCTAACCTTCAACTGATGATAAAACAAATAAAGGCATATCTTAGAGAAAGATCTAGCACCTTGAAGCTAGTTAAAAAGATCATCAATTCTGTGGAGAGAATACTTATTCTTAAAAGTGATAACACAACCTAAACCAGGGGCTTGTCGTGACAGGTATCTCAAGTCCAACAAAGATCGGAGACCACCCCAACACCCCAAACTGTAGACCACCTTACACCCATATTGGATGAATTTAGAACATATAACTAAATAATGTGCAATAGCTTAATAAAGTTTTAATGCATGTCTATAACCAACCATCGAAGACCGGCTAAATGACCAAACGACACCGCCTAATAACCATAGTAGCCCAGACAAAGCCTTCTAAATAGTGAACCAAACTTAATATCAAGAAAGTGTTGGGACATTCCCCGACTATAGCCAAAAATAGTATTTGATAATCTATAACAAAAAAAATATAATCCTGAAATGGATCCTTCCGAAGCATGGAAGTCGTACGATGCTAATTATAGGCATTCTAGTGACTGATATTTATGGATTCAAGCTTCTGTTGTCCTTACAATTCATTATCATAATTCATAGTCGGTCCTTATGACTTGTGGTCTTCACTCGTCTTCACTTGGCCTTAGACTTTTAGGGCTTTAAACACTGGTCTCTTTACAACTTCTCATTATGAGTCGTAATAGATCTTACGACTCATGGTATTCTATTACTTCAACTCTAAATGTTAGATTTGGCTTCTTCTCTCTTGATGACTGCTCATCATGACTCGTAGTCACTGCTTACGAGTTGTGATCATCCTTCACTTAGCTTCTTTGGATTGACTTTTGCTAGTGTTTTGTTTCGAGTAGGGTTTTGAGTCCTATGATGACTTGATGACTTATAGGCACACTTATATGCTAATCTGACTTCAACATATACTGAGCTTTTTCTTCTATTTTTCATTCTAAGACACTTCTTTCCTAAAGTCCCGTGCACCCAAGAAACAATCACATCATATCCCTCAGAATAACCTAAGTCCAAGCATAAATTCTTTTTTTAAGCATCCAATGTGTTGTGTTTCCATGGAATATCAATACCCAAGATCTAGCTAATTCTCAACTCACCCTTATTTATAAGATAATGACAAGAGAATAATCTATATCTAATTATTATTCACTAATGCCTTGTCACCTATATCCCTCTTTCAAGGATGATATAGGATCCAAAGGTATATTCACATCTCTCTTTCAAGGATGATGTGAAAGTTTGAGAATTTGGAGTTTTCACCCATAAATCCCATATAAACTAATCAAGCATTAGTGAAACCCATAATCAATGACCAAGAATATATACTAATAAATCACAACCCATACGTATTTGCACCCTATTTCAATATAATTCTAAGATAAATATTTAGCTCGTGAAGTTAGGGATAAGAAATATACCAAAAGGGTCATTCAATGCATCCATGGAAGTTAGAACTAAGAAGATTCTTTAATTTAACTTTAATTTTACTAAACTCAAATTAGAAATTTAAACACAATAGTTTCCCCAAATTAGTAGGGTTTACAAAGTCTCCAAATTCAATTCTCAAAGTGATGATTCCCAAATTAGAAAGGTTTTTTTCCTTATATAGGATTTGGGGTCAGCTAAAGGAATTACATGATTGCTCTTGGGCATAAACCCGCAATGCCACGATCACTGTAGCTTGTCTGCGATCGTGGCCACCGCAACATAGTAAGACAATCATGATCACAGATAGTTTAACCAAACTTGACTTATCATGATCGCTACCCTCAGATCGCGATTGTAGTTTTTGAGGATCAGTTCCTCCACATGCTTTTCAAGCTTTTGCACTTCTCTTTCCCTTTTGATCCCTTTTCAGCTTATTTTACTCCTTTTCTTCTTATGACCTGTATACCTGCAAAATATGGGAATTAGTACATTCAAATAGTGATATTGTTTCATTCATATTATTAAATCATAGTAGTGTGTACTAATTTGGATTTAAATAAGTGGTAAATTTACCACTCATCAGTTGGTAATACGACACTATAAGACTAAGAGGATATGAGTAAAATATACTCAAACCAAGGTCTAGAGATTATTAGGTGATACATAACTTGTTGTATTCTACGTGCAAAGCACCAAGATAGTTTGACGAGCATGATAAGTCTACGAAGTTAAGAAGTCAAGGGGAACACAATCCTAGTGATCATCTCATATAAATAAAAATCTTATTTGCCAGTAATTATTACTATTACTATATTTGTACAAAAAACCCATGTACTTTTTATATTTCCAGCTACATCAGCGATCTTCTAACTAATTTTAATCCTATTCCCTATGGGTTTGACCCCAACCTTGTTGGATTTTATATTTAATAAACAACCACGTTATACTTTTTAAGAGGTATAATTTGGGTGACATCAAGTGATTCTTCTTAATAACCATGCCTATGGGTATTCATTGCTTCGATTGGAGCATTATATTGACTAGTTTTAGGTTAAGTTTGCATTCCTCAAAGCTATTCCATTTTTGAGCTACTGTTAGTATTATGCACCACCTTACTAATTTCTTGGGCATACTTTGATGATTCATTCCCTCCATAAGATAAGCAGTTGATTGCTTGTGCTTTTAGTCTGTGGTTTATGCACCATTATGATTTTGTTCTCCAGATATATTTTGATTTTAACTTTGGTAGGAATCAGTAGGGACATGCCTGATTTTTTATAGTGAGGGTGAGTTGGGTGCTTTCCCTTGGTTTAAACTTGTTGGTTCAAGTTTTAAATCTTGACTCTTTTTAATAGAGGCTTGAAGTTTAGGATAGATTTTGGCATTTGGATGTTTACTATTCTACAAAATTGGTTGGGATACTTAAGATCGGATAGTTCAGCTTTAATGTTGAGATTTTAGCTGTGAGTTATAGAGCTTGGTTGTAGCCTCTATTTTTAGATCTGTGTTAGTTGAGCATTCATTTATATGCTAGCTAAGCCTACTCTTCATCCACCAATTTAGTCCTTTTCAGTTTAGATAGATTGTAATTGATATGTGTATTATAGCCTATTGGCACCTGATGAGGATTTCTTATGCTCTTGACCTTAATTTTCAGTTTTTACCATAATTTGTAATTGTCTTCTTAGCAGAAGAAGTGTACTCTAGTTGGATTCAACATAGTTTTATCTTTAATTAATGGAACAACCTAAAGAAGATCGTTTAATTTAAGAGTTTGTGATTCGCACTCCTAACTATTAATTTTAAGAGTCATCCGATCAATTAGCAGCTTTGGAATAGATTGCATACATTGGACATCACCATTTATGTGTAAATGTAGCACCTTATGGGCTTATCCTTATGCTAGCCATTATGGATTTTAGTTATCCTTATGCTAGCCATTATTGATTATAGTGGATCAACTTTAGTTCTTTGATTTTAGTGTGATGGGGTTGCAGAGATAGGACTCAGATCATTTTCTTCTTGGCTTGGAGTAGATAACAAGTATAGAAAGGAAAAAAAGGTTATATTTGGATATTAGAGTTAGTTTCATGATTCATGCCTTGGATTGTTTTTTTCTTGGATTATTCTTACTTGGTTGTACTAGTATTGGTGTGGTATCAGTGTTTTGTGGTTTGGAGTTGCATGCATTAGCCATTGCTTATTCATTTAGAGGCTAGTTTATTGTTATGGTTGAGTTTGGACTTTTTTAAAGGTGAAGTAAGGAAGATGGTTAAAAGGGGATACTTATATCAAATTCTTTGGAAGTGTTGTCCCTTCATAGAGGTTGTTTAGGGAGACATGCTTGGGGCTTGTAGGACTAGTACCACGGCCCTTTGAGCTTTCATGGTTTTCCTATCCATTGACTTTTACAGATAAAAGTCCTTTTAGTAGTAGATATTGTCATAACCCTCCAGGTCATTTACTTAATTTTCAAATAGATTTGGAATTTGAACCTTCCCATAGAGACTAATGGTCATTTATGACTTATCAGAACTATCAGTTTGATTATCATATAGTTCGATTAGATTTCAGGCTCATTTCTCTATTTTAGAGCTTTTGTTGTTAAAAAATTGGTCTCAGACCAAAACTCCTTATAAATGACCTCAGATGAGAATTTCGACAGCGCCATCAACTATGAAACATTGATTTTAGGCTGGGGCACCTTGGTTCAGGTCCTAAGCCTTCTGGATTCATTTCAGTTTATTGGGTGGTTTTTATGAAAAATAGAACTATAGGTTTGGGCCCTATATTTAGTCAAAATGCAATTGGATAAAAGTTTCGATGGTTCTATTGAGTTCAAAATGTCGAATTTGGTATGTAGAATAGTTTTCTTGTATGCACTGGGTTCCAAATGAATCTGAAGTACTCCATTGGAGACCATTTAGGCTTAGCCAAAAATTTGCTGCTTGATATCTGGTTTGACCATTTTAGCAGCCTTGGCCCATTAGCTGAGGTTTTCTTTAGCAGTCTAGGTCGACTTAAGTAGACATCACTTTAGAGGCCAAGTGAAACCTTTAGTGATGCCCTCATTCCATGGTTTGACCGTTTTAGCTTCCTTATATCGCTTAAGCTATAGCTTCTTAAGTGGACAAGTGACTGCTTTAGCAGTACCTAGGAATTGTTAAATCCCCTTTCTTAAACAATTTTTTTCCATAAATTTCTCAACATTTTTTACTACAGTTTTAAGAGCTTGGAGTGTGAAAAGTATGGGAATCATCCACTGAAGCTAAGGTAAGTTAGCCTAATACTCCTGGTCATTTCCCATTATTTTCAGTATTAATTTCAACCTATTTCATTATAAATTTTTAGAAATTAGGTCCTTATATACTTACACCTTAGGGTTGATTTGGGCCCAATTTATGCACCATTTGTTCTCAACTTTTGAGTGCACATTCCTCGTCCTTCAAAGGACCCCATGATGAATTCAATTTTAGATTCCATTTGCAGGCCCCGCAGGCCCATTCTTGACCTAAAATCTGACCCACCTTTTATATAGCAATATGGGCATCATTTTAATCTTACTGACGCGTAGATTATTATTTTGATAGCGTAGTGGAATTTTCAGATCATGAATAAAAGATGAGTAATTTATGGACAATTCATGAATTATGGTTTGGCATCGAAGTAGGCTTCAATCTACTCTTCTCTATGAGAATTATATGTGTAAATTTCATGTTAGGTAGGTACTATAGAGTGTGATCATGACTTAACCTAATTCAGAAGTTTAGGGATAGAAGGGTGAATCAACCCTTAAGATGAAATACTTGTGGCTATAGGATACTATCACTCTAGAATATAAGCATGTGATCGTAGTTGATGCTAAGGACCTTTAGTATAAGGTTTATTATTAGACTTAGTGAATTGGATCAAAGTTTTCCTAATTATAGTACAAATATCATACTAGTTATAAATCAGGTTGGAGGCCGTGGTTACGAAGCCAGTTGGATTCCAAGTGAGTTTCTACCCTTAAAAAAGGTATGATTCTAGTTTATGGATGCTTAGGAAATTATTGGTGTATTGTTTGATAGTAGTGATGACATGCATACTTTTATGTGTGTTCATTCTCACTCAGTGGTATGATTCCAACCAAAATCATGAGTTCACTATTTTTTTCTAAAAAGGGATTTATTACCACTTTTCACTTTTAAAATGAATTCTTTTAAAATGGGAATCATACCACCTTACTTAATGATTTATGAGATTTTGGAACTAAAGATGATATTTTGGAAATTAGATAGAGATCTATTCTAATCCACAGTCTGTTCACTCCTCTACCACTGCTATTTACTTTGGTTGGGAGAGATTCTGACTCTTTCTACACTTTTATGCTGATTTAGTCTTAGAGTTCATCGCGGGCAATGGATTTACAGACTTACACTTTTTTCCATGGTTCTAGTTCGTGTACTTATTATATATATATACACACACCCATCTCTCTAATATTGGATGGAGTAGATTGATGATGATGATGATTAGAAATCCTGGATCAAGACTAGGTAAGTGCATAGAAATATTCTCAAATCCCTTAGGGGTCCATCTGTGAGTCATCGTGTGGGAGAAAAGATGGCACCGTAGTCCTGCCTTTGCGAGTTATTGATTAGGAGGTATATAAACTTGGTACGTTATAGCACTAGGATTAGATATGGTACTATGGATTTACTTTGAATTCATTAATTCATATGCATTTTCTATCACCAGTATTTGTTTGGTGCTTATGTTTATCATTCTTAAGGGGTTGTATAGATATAGGCCATAATTGTTGTTTGCTCATGTTAATTAAACCTTTTAGGCTTATGGAGGCCCGATTAGGTATTATTTGTTTGGACTAGCTGGTTATTTTATTGTTGTTATTATGGTTAGTTCATGGCAGGCTAATTATGAATTGGTACTCAAGGATGTCAATATGTTTATGAGTCATTTACCTTACTATAGCAAATTGCATTATGGATAGTGTATTTGTGGTTAGGTAGTTTGACTATAGGCCCTGATGCTACTAGTATTAACTTTCTTACTTGGTTAGGATTCCCTGGTGATGTTAGGATGACTGATGAGTGGTGAATTTACCACTTATTTGCACTTAATATTCATGCACATTACTATGATTTGAATGTATAATTGAGAAATATTTTTGGTCAAATGCACTAATTTCAATATTTTGCAGGCATAGAAGTTATGAGATGGAATGATATGGATTTGAGATAAAGAGGATCAAAAAGGATAAAAAAGTCCAACTGGAAAACCTAAAATAGAAAATCAGTCTCAGTTACCGTGATTGCGGTTTGAAGGCCACAATTGTGGCAAGTCAAGCCAGGTCAAAGTACTGCAATCACGAGGCATTGACCATGGTTGCGATAGTCGCGATCACGAACAAGTGTCAGTGGTTGTGGGATTATGCCCAGGGGCTATTTTGTAATTTCATAAAGTCGTCCCCAATTCTCTTAAGAATCTTAAACTCTTTCTCATTGAGAAGAATTCCTAATTTTTGAAAGTCTTTTTCAACTATTTAGTTTTCAATTTTGGAGGTATCTTTATTGTACTAATTCTAGGGTGAAAAAGACATTAGAGTAACTCCTAAGTGGAGAATTAGCAAGTTCCATTGAAGATTTGTTGATATTTAAAGCTTGAAATTGCATTATCTTTATCTTTCATAAATCAATTTGATAGAGGTTTTGGTACATCTTTGTTTATATCCTTATGAGTTTCTAGTTTTCCCTCTTAGGGTTATGTTTAAATAGGGTGCAAGTGTGTGTGGGTTGTGATTGTTAGCTTTAACTTTTAGTTGATGTTGTTGGGTTTCACACATGTTTAACTCTAAAATGAAATTTATTGGTGAAAGCCTCAAATTCTCTAAACCCCATATCATACTTGAAAAGGGGGGGATGTAGGTAGTCTAGATCCTATATCCTCCTTGAAAGAGGGATGTAGGTGACATGAGCATTTGTGAACAATAATATAGATGATAGTTATTCCCTTTTTTTTATCTTAGAAATAAGGATAAATTATGGAATTTCTATATCTTAGGTATCGTCCTAGAAATAAGGATGCTCGTATTGAGGCTTTGTGACGAATGGTTGACCACACCCACAAGGTATTCAAAAGCATCAGTGGGTGAAAGTTTGGTACTTTGTTGAAAGGCTAGTATCAAAACTCCTAACCAATCCTTTCCATGCACACTTTAACTAAAATTTGAAGTCAATTTTCATATACCCACACATTATTGTTGGGTGACTGTCCCTAGATTTGTATTGTTTATATATTTGTGGATGTTTTGATGATATTTTGGATGATTTTTATTTTTTGTTTCTGGGTTGCAGTATTTGAACACTCTGATGGTGTCCACATTTCATGGATTAATTGTTTGGTCTATTTTTACATTTTTTTACTTTATCTTTATTTTGGTTATGGTGATATCGAACAAGTTTTTCACTATGATAGATTGAGTGACGACATTCTTAAGGGAAAACCATCATGATTAGGTTTCATACCATGGATGCAATGAAATTCTAAGTACCCATAGCATCAAGGTCATAAATGTAAGGTAAAGCTGAGTATCTGTCGCATTTTGAATTTGGGATCGCATTTATACTTATGGTAAAGTCTAAGTAGCCATATGGTTTGCCCGTATGAAAGAAAAAATGTGAGACAAAGGCTTGGGTTGGTGCCATAATTAGCAAATTATGAATGGTGCAAATGCAAAGCAAACACCCCCTCTCTATCTAAAAAAATTCAAAAATCAAGGGCATGGACATGAGCGACCTTGTAACAATACTTTTTCTATTTTGTGACTCCAAAATTCTGGCTTGTGAAAATTGATAGATACTCTATTTTTTACTCTAGCATGAGGGGAAATTTAACCTCTTTGGAGAATTTGCATGCCATGTGCATGTGAGCTTATTTGTCCAAATCTCATGTATGCTTCTACCATCTAGAACTTGCCTCATTAGTCCCTCAAGGCTAATTTTTATTTAACTTGGTTGGTGAGATGATCCTAGGCCATCTTTGTGATATTGGAAGTCCACTCTAGCCTAAAAATCCTACCCTTCCATAGATGTTATCCTTATTCACTCACTTTGAGTATTGGATCTTTCTTTGGCAAAGACATTACAAGCCGTCAGTCATTCAATTTTTATCCCTCTTTTGAACCCTACCTTTCTTGAATATTATAATGCAACTTAAGGCTAAAAGCCTATGTTGGGGGTGGTGAATATTGAAAGAGGTACTTTTGGACCACGAAGTTGTAAGTGGGTGCCAAAAAGCTTAAGCATTGAGAATAAATAAATAATAAAAAGAATGGTTCCAACAAAGGAAAGAAAAGCACAATGTGTGCAGTAAAAAGAAATAAAAAGAAAATAGGTGAACTAAAGAAATAAAAGTAAGCACATGTGTAAAAAGTGACAACAAAAGAATTGGCCCATGGTCAAAAGTTTGATGTAATAGTGTGATGTAGATGTTTAAGGAGGGTATAGCCAGTTGTTCCTAAATGATATCCTACCCTACCCCAAACCTACATTACAAGCTCAAAAAGCCCTTCAAGATCTCCAACCAAGTGTATTCATTGTAGTGGCAATTGAAAATACGGGCAAGCCTATGGCATGGTACTTGTTAGCATTGAGAGTCCTTGAGAGATAAAGAGAGTGTGTGTGTTTTGAACTTAAATCTGTTGTTACATTTTTTATAACTTGGTGTGTGGAATTTTCCTTCTTATGAGGTGGCAAGTAAACAAGTTGGGGTGGGTGATTTTAACGTCTCCTAAAAAATAAGGTAAAAAGAGTATAATGTAGTTGATATCAAAGGTGAGACACTTCTAAAGTACTAGTGATTGTTGCATGATTGCTATTTGAAGTCTTTTGCACTCTTGAACATTGCATTTCATGTTGAGGGAGGTTGTGAAACTAGTTTTGCCCATGTTTAAAGAGATACGTGTGGTAGTAACTGAGCTTGAAGTTATTATGATCATTGGGTCATCTAATTTGGGCATAAAGTTGCATTGACTCATGGCAGGAGGTAGTGTTGCTTTAGGAAAAGAAAATTTTTAAGTTGGGGGGTGTTGATGAGTGGTGAATTTAACACTCATTCACACTCAATATTCATGCACATTACTATGATTTAAATATATAAGTGAGACATATTTATGATTAGATGCACTAATTTCTACATTTTGCAGGCATACAGGTTATGATATGGAAAGATGTCGATTTGAGATAAAGAGGAGAAAGAAGTACAACTGGAAGACCTGAAGTAAGAAATTGGTCTCAGTTTTTGTGATCGCAGTCTGAGGGATACGATCGCAGTATGTCAAGCCAAGTTAAAGTACCACAATCGCAAGGTAATACCTCACGATAGCGGATAAGTGTTAACGATCACGGTAATACGAGATTATGCCCAGGGGCTATTTTGTAATTTTACACAGCCATCCACATGTAACACCTCGAGTTTGGTACCCCGGATACTACACGGTGCTCATAATTCCAAAGGACCACAAGCTAACCCATGACTGGTACCTGCTACAACAACTGAGTAAGAACACTGTACAATGTGGAATAATAGGCTGAAATGCCATAAGGTTCAAAACTGTAATACTAATAAAAAGAAGATAATAAAGTTTGATAAAACATCAAAATCTGAAATACTGAATAGTATCTAAACATCTATTCTGAAGAGCCTCTAAACTGAACTGTCTGAATAAGGAGTTGATGGGATAATTTCCTAACTAACTCCATCTACTAAAATGCTAAATCTAATAAGATAATGAAATAAAAGAATATCCTCGAATAATGAGGACTCACTGCTAGTCTACTGCTACTGGCTGAATGTCTAAACCGCTAAAAATGCTTTGGGGCCTGTACTTCTGAACCTATGGTATAAAATACCATAGCGTAAAAGAAAAATATGTGTCAGTACATGTGAATGTACTGGTATGCAAAGTGAGGTAAGGTTGAATGCAAGGGTTCATGTGCATGAACTATAACTGACTGAATAATATGAACATGACTGCATGAGAATACATGCATGAATACATAATCGTAGATGAAGTTATAAGGATTCTGAATACTGAGTTTACAGATAACATAGATTACTGATAACTGGTATAACTGATAATTGATATGTTATTTGCTGATTGATTGTGTCTAACAGTCCTGTTTCTAATGGAACTAGCAGAGTTCTATACTAAGCTAAGTAATTGTATCTGAAAACCCTGAAATCTGTAGAACTATCTGAGTTCTTTACTAAAGCCTGATATTGAGATTACGGGAGATAAACATCTAACCGAATGCCCCTTTCATGAATAGATTTGGGGTCCAACCTGTAACCCTAGTTGGAAGGGTGTCAGTATTGTGGCATAGGTAAAGACACTAAAGAGATACCCTCATCAGGAAGGTTCTCAAATGAGAATGGTGAGAACCTCAACTGTTAGCTTAAGCCACCTTATCAACCCTCAACTAGAAGGTTTTGATGTCTCAACCTACGCTGGCTATGTATTTCTAAAATGCAAGGACTGCTTCTAAGAATCACACACTCTGCTTTTAGGTGAGTCCCTATTCTTGGGTTCACTTGATGCTGAATCCTACTCCCAACTGAATAGACACTGAACTAATTTCCTAGTTCATACTAGGTTGGACTGATCTGTTACTGATTGTACAAATTAACTAAACTAAGCTAATTTTACTGAGTTCCATTGACTAACAGAATACTACTGAGTTCTGTTATCTGACTAAGTTTACTGAGGACTGAACTGAATACTGAATGGAACTGGATTGATACTAAGTTTACTGAGTTTTCCTAAGTTTTATAATTGAACTAGAGTACTACTAATCGTGACATGATTGAGACTGTTCTGTAGCTCACACTGGCTCTAGGCATACAGCTAAATTGTAGGGTATTAAATACCCCCAGGACTCGATAGCATGAAAATAATAAGACATGACAATTCTTGAGTACTAGACAATAGTCAACAACTCAAATACGATCTTATGAGGCATTTTATCAAAAATATACAAGGTATAACTTTAACATGGAAGACATTGTGAACATGTGGGTATAGCATAAGTTCATCATTCATACCACCAAAGGATCACAAAATCACCATAGTCTCAGTTTAGCATTTTATCAAACACATGGTAGGCGTAACTTTATACTTGGGCATAATCAACAATGTCAATACATCATGACTTCATAATTCAAGGGTCTCAATATAGGAGAATCAACTTTCAACTTACATGTTATCATAATATTAATAAACACATAAAGATTTCAACTTAGAACCCATTCCGTAACATCAACATGATTACATTCCAACCCACAACTTGAAAATCACAATTCATATTTTTTAAATGAAGTTTCTTGAACTCCAAGGGTGGAAGGGACCCTTGGATGAACACTTTACATAACTTGTTGAAGAATTTCTGGAAATAAATGGTGGAAATCTTGAGTTCTTGACTTGAAATTCAAAAATCTTAAGGCTTGTTCTTGAGAAAAATTAAGAAGGAATGAGTTTATTTGCTTCCTGGGGTATTAAATTTCATGTTTTGCCGGCTGACAGTCAGGGGAAAAAGACTTAAATACCCCCATGAATGCAGTCTTTTAAAGAGTCAAAATAGGATTATCGATGCGCAGGTCGACACAGTGCGTCAATGGCACCGACGCGATATCCAATTGTCATGCTAAGATCATGTCGACTCACTAGAATTTGACGCTGGAAGATAGGGAAACTATTAACCAACGTGATAGGTGATATGGCGCACCAAGATCACATTGGTACACTATTTTGGGATTCTAAAAGAGCTTCAAACCAAATCCAAAAAATCTGAAACTTTTCTAGGAACACCTATTTACCTTCTTGATCATGAATTAACTAAAATATAGACATTTAAAGAACTTTAAGGTCGTGAAATGAGATTGCCAACTTTTGAAGGCTTAAAAAATAAACTAAGTTTGAATACTTAGCTAGAATTTTCTAAGTCTGGGACCCCTTAACAAGCTTAAAGGACTGAATTAAGCTAGGAAATTTTGTGCGGTCTTACAATATCTCCCCCTTGGGAACATTCATCCTTGAATGAGAATGACTAAACTGAGATTACTAGTAGGTTGAATCTACTTACTGGACATGAACATCTGGGACATGACTATAGGCCTGATATTACTGATATACTGAATTATCACACTGAACATGCATATCTGATGCATGAGTACATAACTAAGCTTGATCATGAATACATGAATGAGAGTACTGATAAGCTGTGTTTCTCATACCGATCATGCATATCTGATACATGAATACATGATTGAACTGACCTATGAACATATAACTGAATATATAAAGGTAAATGATACCAAGTTTGTAATGGAAATCTGAGCATAAAACTAAATAAGCTTAAGAAAAGTCATTACCTCAGGTTGGTCTGGATTTGTGGAGAAGAGGTGAGGATACTTGGTCCACATGTCTTCTTATGTTTCCCATATATCTCCCCCAATGGACTGATTCCGCCAAAGAACTTTGACTAGAGGGACTTCTTTGTTCCTCAGTTTGTGAGTTTGGTATTTCGACAGGGATCTCTTTGAAAGAGAGGCTGTTCAGAATATCTAGGCCCTCTGTAGGGACTATGACTACTAGGTCACCTATGCACTTCTTAAGCAAGGAGACATGGAACACTGGATGGACTGAAGATAAATTTAAAGGAAATTCGAGCTCGTAAGCTACTTTGCCGAAGCAACTGAGAATTTTGAAGGGACCGGCATATTGGGTACTAAGATTTCCTTTCTTGTCAAACCTCTTCACTCCCTTCATGGAAGATATTTTCAAATACACATAATCTCTAATCTCAAACTTGAGATCCTTTCTATGCATATCAGCATATGATTTTGTCGGCTTTGAGCTATCTTAAGCCTCTCTCTGATCAACTGAACTTTCTCTAAGGTATCAAATACCAAGTAAGGCCCTACTACTACAGCCTCATCCACTTCAAACCAACCAATGAGAGATCTACACCTTCTCCCATAAAGCACTTCAAACAAAGCCATCTTAATACTGGAATGATAGTTATTATTGTATGCAATCTTAATCAAAGGAAAGTGGTCATCCCAACTACCTTTAAAATCTATCGCACAAGCCCACAGCATATCCTCTAAAGTTTATATAGTCCTTTCTATCTAACCATCTATCTAAGGGTGAAAAGCTGTACTGAGGTAAACTTGGGTACCAAGACCCTTTTGGAATGCTTTTCGGAAATGAGAGGTGGATTTGGTACCTCTATCTAAGATAATGGATAAAGGAACACCGTGTAATCTGACCAACTCTTTGATGTAGAGTTTAGCATAATCCTCTGCTAAATAAGAGGTATGCACTGGAAGAAAATGAGCTGATTTGGTCATCCTATCTATAATGATCCAAACTAAATCATGCTGATGACAAGTACGAGGCAAACCCATCCCAAAGTCCATGTTTACTTCTTCCCATTTCCATATGGAAAGACTGAACTCCTGTATAGACCCACTAGGCTTCTGATGCTCAATCTTAACCTACTGACATGTCGAGCACTTAAACTCAAACTCTTCAATGTCTCTTTTCATCCCACTCCACTAATAGATGTCCCACAAATTACGGTACATCTTGGTGGCCCCTTGATGAATAGAGTAGCACGCACCATGTGTTTCTGCAAGAATTTATTGTCTTAAGTCATCAACACCTGGCATACACAGATGACCTTAACAACATAAAACACCATCTCCCCCTTGGGAGAAAACCTCAACCTTCTGATCTCTGACTGATTTTTCCAACTAGAATAGACTAGGATCCCTATCCTGCTTTTTCTTTACTTCACAAAGTAGGGATGATTCTGAGCTACTCTGTACCCATGCACTACCTTCTGTTGAGTTGACTATGCGGACACTTAGTCGGGCTAAATAATGTACTTCCTAAGATAACTTTCTCTTACTGTCCTCAACATGAGCTATACTACCTATAGACAGTCTACTGAGAGCATCAACAACTCCAACCACCTTTTTTGATGGACGTTTAGATATTTCTAAGAGAACACATACTTTAGGCTCTTATGGTCAGTGAACACATCAATGTGCACCCCCATACAAATACTGCCTCCAAATCTCTAAGGCAAAAACTACAGTTGCTAACTCAAGATCATGAGTAGGATAGTTCTTCTCATAGGGCTTAAGTTGTCTGGAGGCATAGGCTATGACCTTACCATACTGCATGAAGACATAACCCAAACCTACTATGGATGTATTACAGTACACCACAAAGCCACCTAAATCATCTAGTAAAGCTAAGATGGGGTTGAGGTAAGTCAAGTCTTCAACTCCTGAAAACTCTTCTCACAAAAATCCGACCACTAAAATTTGACTTTCTTCTGAGTTAATTAAGACATAGGGGATATAATAGATGAAAATCCCTCAACAAACCTATGGTAATAACCAACCAAACCCAAGAAACTCCTAATATCTGATAGAGAGATGGGTCTGGGCCAGTTTCTCACTACCTCGATCTTTTGGGGATCAACTCTAATACCATTATCGAAAATAATATGGCCAAGGAATGTTACTGACCTTAGCCAAAATTTTCACTTACTGAATTCGGTGAATAACTGATGATTTTTTAGAGTCTGCAATACTACCCTGAGATGGTCTTCTTGATCATATTTACTGTGGGAGTAAACTAGGATGTCATCTATGAAAACTATAACGAACATATCCAAGTATTGCTTGAACACACGGTTCATCAAGTCCATGAAAGTTGCTAGGGCATTGGCAAAACCAAAGGACATGACTAAGAATTCGAAGTGACCATACTAAGTTTTGAAAGCTATTTTTGGGATGTCACATTCCCTGACTCCGAGCTGATGATAGCCTGATCTGAGGTCTATTTTAGAGAAATAACTGGCACCCTAAAGTTGGTCAAACAAGTCATCGATTCTGGGGAGCGGATACTTATTCTTGACCATAACTTTATTTAACTAACGGTAAGCTATACACATTCTAAGAAAACCATCTTTCTTATGCACGAATAACACCGGTGCACCCTACGGGGACATACTAGGCTTGATGAATCCTTTATCTAAGAGATCCTTTAACTTTTACTTTAATTAGTTTTTCTAGAGCCATTCTATCTAGTGGAATAGATATGGGCTGAGTATCTAGGAGAATATTAATTCTGATATCAATTTCCCTTTCGAGAGGAATTTTGGGAAGATCTTTGGGAAATACATCTAGGAATTCATATGCTACTGACATTGATTCAAGAGTAGGGGTTTCTGAACTAGAGTCCTAGACTCAATGAGATGGTAGACACATCCCTTAGATATCATATTTCTCGCTTGAAGGTAAGAAATAAGCTGACCCCTAAACGCTGAAGTACTACCTCTTCACTCTAGGAGGGATTCATTCAGAAATTAAAATCAGACAACTCTATTTCTGCAGTCGACTGAGGCATAGTAGGAATGAAGGTAATCTATGCCGAGAATGATGTCAAAATTAGTCATCTCTAATTTGACTATATCTGCTGAAGTGACTTTTTAAGATATCATAATCGGATAGTTCCTGTATACCCACCGAGCTATGATAGATTTACCCACTGAGGTAGAAACTAGGAAGGGCTCTACTAGAATTTTAGGACTGACTCCAAAATCAACTGCTATGTACGGAGTAACAATAGATAACGAAGCTCTTGGATCTAGAAAAGCATAAACATATAAGTAATAAACTTGTAACATACCAGTGACTACGTCAAGAGAACTTTCCTGATCCTGTCGGAACTAAAGAGCATAGATTTTATTTAGACGTTGCCCACTGGGTGCACTAGATGAGGCACCCTGCTGATTCGGGCGATCGAACGGTTCTGCTAACCCTGAGAACCTGACTGGGACCTATCTCTGACTCTGTGGCCTGGCTTGCCACATCCAAAACAAAAATCACTGCCAGCTCTATAAATACCCTGATAGTTCTTGCCACAAGTCTGACAAAGAGGATTGGTTCGGATACTGCTGACATTACCCTAAGACTTAGAGCCTGACACTCTATCTCTATTTCTATCTCTAAATTTTGGCACTGGAGAACCAGCTGAGGATGGAGCTGGAACTGAAGATTTTAGGCAAAACTGAGAATAATTCACAACCTCTGACTTAGGTTGAGCAAAGTTGAAACTACCTGTTCTAGCTCTCTTGTTCTACTTCTCTCTCTTCTTATTCTTCTGTACCTTTATCTACTAAGCATGGATCATCAGCCTAGACAAGTCTATCTCACTAATCAATATTGTAGTCCTGCACTCTTTGACCATACTATCATTCACCCTAGACACAAACTTACTCATTCAGGATCTACTATCTGTCACCATATGAGGAGCGTATCTAGCTATTTGAGTAAGCTTAAGAGAATACTCTTTCACTGTCATATTGCCCTGCTTCAGATTAATAAACTCTAATACCTTAGCTTTCCTCTAATCTAGGGGAAAGAATCTATCTAGAAAGAAGTGGCAAACTCCTCCCATTTAATGGGCCCTATATCTATTGCCCTCTCTACTTTTCACTATTTAAACCAAGTGTGAGCCACATCCTATAACTGATATACAGCTAGCTCAGCACTCTCACTAGCAGTCACCCTATAATATCAGTAATATTTTGTACCTGATCAGGATAGTCCTGAGGGTCCTCATCTTACTTAGACCCATAAAAAGATGGAGGGTTCATTCGGGAGAAGTCCCAAATCCTGGCAGCAATAGTATTAGCCACTGGGTTAGCCGGAATGGCAGCTGGGCGTTCATTCTGGGCTGCCACAGAATGATCTAGGGTGGTGAAGGCTGATTTGAACTCTGTGTCGGAGACATATTTGCCCAAAGAATTAGGCTGGTCGGGATGAGGGGCAAGTTGATCTCCCATTCCTCTTTCCTAAGTCCTCTTTGGAGGTATTTTCTATAATCGAAAGAGAAACTAAGATTAGAAAGAGATTTTAACTGGAGCTCATACTTGCTCTCACGGCATGAATATTGAAAGAAGAGAAACTATTCCTAAAACATCTCATAGCCTCCTATAAATTAATATGACACGCTATACACCCATGCACAAGACTCTACTAGATGTAGCTTTTCTGATTTCCTAGGACACTATTGAACCTTAGGCTCTGATACAAAGTTTATAACACCCTGAGTCTGGTACCCCGGATGCTACATGATGCTCATAATCCTAAAGACCATAAGCTAACCCATGACTAGTACCTGCTGCAATAACTGAGTAAGAACACTGTACAATGCGGAATAGTGGGCTGAAATGCCATAAGGTTCAAAATTGTAATAATGATGAAAAGAAAATAATATAGTCTGATAAAACATCAGAATCTGAAATACTGAATACTATCTAAACATCTAGCCTGAAAATCCTCTAAACTGAATTGTCTGAATAAGAAGTTGATGAGTCAATCCTTCAACTAACTTCATCTGCTAAAATGCTTAATATAATGAGATAATGAAATAAAAGAATATCCTCTAATAATAAGGACTCACTGCTAGTCTACTACTACTAGCTGATGTTTGAACCGCTAAGAATTCTCTGGGGCTCGTATGTCTAGACCTATGGTATAAAACACCATACCACAAAAGAAAAGTATAAGTCAATACGTGTTAATATACTGGTACGCAAAGTGAGGTAAGTCTGAATTCAAAGGTTCATATGAATGAACTATAATTGACTGAATAACATGAACATGACTGTGAAAGCATACATGCATAAATATATAACCATAACTGAAGTCATAAGGATTCTGAATACTGAGTTTATTTATAACATAGATTATTGATAACTGGTATAACTAATAACTGATATGTTGTTTGCTGAGTGATTGTGTCTGCCAGTCCTGTTTCTAATGGAACTGGCTAAGTTCTGTACTGAGCTGAGTGACAGTATCTGACAGCCCTAAAATTTGTAGAACTATTTGAGTTCTTTACTGAAGACTGAGATTGAGACTGTGGGAGGTAATCCTCTAACCAACATGCCTCTATTCTGAATAGATATGGGGTCCAACCTATAACCCCAGTTAGAAGGGTGTTTGTACTGTGCCACGGGTAAAGACATTGAAAAGATAACCACATCTGGAAGGCTCTTAAATGAGAATAGTGGGACCCACAACTGTTAGGTTAAGCCACTTCATCAACCCTCAACTAGCAGATTTTGGGGTCTCAAACTACGCTGGCTACACAGTTCTACAATGCAAGGACTACTTCTAAGGATCACACCCTCTGCTGGAAGGTGAGTCCCCATCCATGGGTTCACTTGGTGCTTAATCCTACACCTAACTGAATAGATACTGAACTGATTTCCTAGTTCATACTAGGCTGGATTGATTTGTTACCGACTTTACAAATTAACTAAATTGAGTTGATTTTATTGAGTTTCATTAACTAATGGAATACTACTGAGTTCTATTATTTGACTGTGTTTACTGAGAACTGAACTGAATACTCAATAGGACTGGATTGATACTGAGTTTCACTGAGTTTGGTGATTGAACTAGAGTACTACTAATCATGACATGATTGAGACTATTCTGTAACTGACACTGGCTCAAGGCACACAGCTAAATTTTTTGGGTATTAAATACCCCTAGGACTCGATAGCATGAAAATACTAAGAAATGACAATTCTTGAATACTAGATAATAGTCAACAACTCACAATATGATCTTTTGAGGCATTTCATCAAACATATATAAGATATAGCTTTAACATGGAAGACATTGTGAACATGTAGGTATAGCATAAGTTCATCATTTATACCACCAAAGGATCATAAAAGCACCATAGTCTCAATTTAGCATTTTATCAAACACCTGGTAGGCGTAGCTTTATACTTGGGCATGATCAACAATGCTAATACATCATGACTTCATAATTCAATGGTCTCAATATAGGAGAATCAAATTTCAACTTATATTCGATCATAATATCAAGAAACACATAAAGATTTCAACTTGAACCCATTCCACAATATCAACATGATTACATTCAAACCCACAACATGGAAATCACAATTCATGTTTTTTGAAAGAAGTTTCTTCAACTCCAACGGTGGAAGGGACCCTTGGATGAACACTTTACATACCTTGCTGAAGAATTTATGGAAATAAATGGTGGAAATCTTGCGTTCTTGATTTGAAATTCAAAAACCCTAAGGCTTATTCTTGAGAGAAATTGAGAAGAAATGAGTTTATTTGCTTCCCAGGGTATTAAATTTCGTGTTTTGGGGGCTGAGAGTCAGGGAAAAAAAGACCTAAATGCCACCAAGAATGCGGTCTTTTAATGAGTGAAAACGGTATTGCCGACGTGCTGGTCGACGTGATACATCGATGGCACCGACATGATATCCAATGCGTCGCACCAAGATTATGCCGACTCACTAAAATTTAATGTTGGTAGCTGGGGAAAATATTAACCAAAGCGATAGGCGACGCAGCGCGCCAAGATCGCATTGGTACACTATTTTGGGATTCCAAAGAAGCTTCAAACAAAATCTGAAAAATCCAAAACTTATTCAAGAACACCTATTGACCTTCTTGATCATGAATTAACTAAAATATAGACATTTAAAGGACTTTAAGGTCGCGAAATAAGACTGCCAACTTTCAATGGCCTAAAAAAATAAACTAAGTCTGAATACTTAGCTAGAATTTTCCAAGTCTAGGACCCCTTAACAAGCTTAAAGGACTGAATTTAGCTAGAAAATTTTGCTGGGTCTTACACCACAATTTTCTTAAGAATATCAAACATTTTCTCATTAAGGGGAACCCTTAATTTTTGAATGTCTTTTTCCACCATCTAGGTTTCAATTTAGGAGGGATATTTATTGTACTAATTTTGGGGTGAAGAAGACACTAGAGTAACTTCTAAGTATAAAATTAACAAGTTCCATCGAAGATTTTTTGAGATTTAAAGCTTGAATTTGTATTATTTTTATATTTTATGAATTAATTTGATGGAGGTTTTGGTACATGTTTATTTATTATCCTTTTGAGTTTCTAGTTTTCCCCCTCGGGGTTATGTTTAAATTGGGTACATGTGTGTGTGGGTATTAATTATTAGCTTTAACTTTTAGTTGATGTTGTTGGGTTTCATAAATGTTTGACTCTAAAATGGATTTTTTTAGTGAAATCCTCAAATTCTCTAACCCCATATAATCCTTGAAAAAGGGATGTGGGTAGTCTAGATCCTACATCATCCTTAAAAAAGGGATGTAGGTGACATGAGCATTTGTGAAAAATAAGATAGATAATAGTTATTCTTTTTTTGTTATCTTAGAAATAAGGATAAATTATGGAATTGCTTTATCTTGGGCATCGTCCTAGAAATAGGGAAGCCCATATTGAGGCTTTGTGACAAATGGTTGACCATACCTATGAGGTATTTAAAAGAATTCGTGGGTGACAGATTGGTACTTTGTTGAAAGGACAGTATCAAAACTCCTAACCAAGCCTACCCACGCACTCTTTAACTAAAATTTGAAGTCAATTTTCATGTACCCACACACTAGTTTCCCCTAGTAAAAGCATAGCCCAATATCCATTACTAATTGATTACGCTCTAATTATTTATAGCCTCAAGTTAGTCCTTTAGAATCCCAAATTTGTTATCTTTTTTAAAGTGTTTAAAATCCCCAAATGTTTGTATCTTAGGTTTAATCTAGCAAGCGACTTCTATTTCAAACTTAACAGATCTATACTCACATTATTCTTCGTGGATTCAACCCTGACTCAAAGTTGGGTAATTTTATTGACAACGACCGACGTGCACTTAAATTGACATGTGCGTTGAGCATTATCAATGACTACCTTAGGTTGTTCCCCTTGAGTTAGTCTTATATATATATATATATATATATATAAATAATTGATGTTACTGTATATCCCATTTTTTTCTTGTTCATTCATATTGTATATATATTCCTTGGCTCTAATACTAGTTTGTGCCATTCCTTCACTCCTCAATACATTGGCTAGTGATATATGATACTATACTTAGACCTTTATTACTATCAGGATAGTATAGGTTATCCTTATTGCTCTATTAGCATTATCACGTTTAGTTTCTTGGATAGTTGCATATAGTTTACATTCCTAATTTACATGTTATTTATGCTTGTAATATCCTTAGAGATTAGTCAGTCAATGCCTATTGAGTGCCATGTTTTTGTTACTCATACTACACTTCTGTATCTTGTAGATTATAGTATGAGTTCTCTCTATTTTTGTGTACATCATGCGGAGCAGCTATGGAGTGGAGATTTGGGGTAAGCTCCTAGCATTTGAAGTATTACTACACTCTCTCTTATGGGTTAGACTGATCTCTATACTGTATTCAAAGATGACTTGTACTTATATTCACTCTATATTTCACTTTGTACTCTTATTGTAGTAAAAGCTCTTGTACTAATTTCACTATGTTTTTGGGGTTGTGCTTAGGTCTATTGATCTTTTATCATATTTATTCTACTATTTTTTTCTATTTCTCTTGACAATCTATTACTTGTTGTTTGAACTATGGGTTGGCTTACTTGCAGGTCAAAATAGGTACCATCATGACCTAATAAATTGAGTTATGATAACCTGACCTACAAGTTAAGGGTAAAACCTTAAAATGTACTTTGACCATGGAAACAAAAGCCTGAAGAACTGAAATAGGATTACACTTGGAGGTAAAAAATATGTCCAAGTAGCCCTAGAATAATCATCAACTAAGGTTAGAAAGTTGGTAAAACCATTATAGGTTTATGTGTGATATGAACACTATATATCAATTTGAATGAGCTAAAATGGGAAAGAGGAGTGAATAACACTATATGGGAAGGGTAGTCTTTATTGATTAGCTTTAGGGAACACTTCATATATGAAATATTGATTAAAGGAAGTTTTATCATGTAAGAAAGGAATAAATTTCATTTTATTGAAAGGAATATGATCTAATCTTTGAGGCTAATACGAATCAATTTATTAACATCAATAGTAGGAAAATAAGGATTACAATGAGTTTCAAGTAAAGAACTAGAACTTAAAGAGGAAACAGAATTAGCCAAACTATATGGAATATAATCGAAACATAAAATAATGGTGTTGTACTGAAAAGGATCTGTATCAAGGATGTAAACACCATTTATAGCTCTCCAAATTGCTAATTACCTCTTTATATAAGGTCTCTGTCAAGAGCAATCAATTTTGGTAAAGTATGCACCATAATCAAAATGAGATAAGAGTTTATGCACAAATCCAGTAGATATGACTTTTACTTTGTAACTATTAGGTAGACAAATAAAAAGGGGATAGAAAGAGGGTTTATGTTGTGAAGTAAGTGCTTATGTGGTGTCACATAATTGGTAGCCCCAAAGTCAATAATCCTAAAATTAATACTTAACAATGAAATAGTACAAGTATGAAAAGCGTAGAATTAACCTCAGGATGACGAAACACACCTGCAAAATAGGCAAATCACATATCCTTACTGTTATTATCATTAGGAATATGTGTGGATTAGAAATTACCCTTTTAACTATTGAGAAGTGATAGATTTTGATAGTGTTCTAACTCTTCATTAGTAAACATATTTTCATTAGAAGTAACCTTAGAGGATGAGGTAGAACCTGAATTTGGAAATTACAAGCCACTTTGAACATAAGGTGTTGATTTCTTATTCTTAGTAAACTTAAAATCGGGTGGGAAACTATGGAGACTATATCATTTCTCAATAACATGGCTTGATTTCTTACAATACTTTCAAGAAGGAATTAAGGTAGGGTAAGTATTGGATGAGTATGGTCTATTTGGGTCAAACTGGAAATGATGAGAATGCCTTATCCTTGTGTCATGTTGAGTCCTTTAGAAACTACATGGAGGATAGTGTTTAAAGTTAGACTTAACATTAAAGGAAGCTAATTCATTTGAGAAACTATAAATGGGATCAAGTGACTCCTTTTGTTTCTCAATATGCATGTTAAAACATGGAGTAAACATTGTTGAGGGATAGTAGATTAGGCATTATCAAATTATTGCTCTTGCTAACTAGGTAATTATTTTTTAGATCATCATGAAGTGAAAAGAGAATTTGTTGTTCTATAATTTGTCCTAAATTCCCACAAGTTACACAAGTTATCTTAGGTGGAATTATGCACTTAAGTATGGTTATCGATACTTATTTAGCTTAGTTTTAAGGACTTTTTGAGTGAGTAATGAGCTAATATTTATTTAAATGAGAATCTAAGTGTTAAATTATGCAAGATTAATGTTTAGGGTGTGTTCAAACCATAGTTGGAATCAAAATGTACATTTAGAGCTCAAACAAAATAACTAGTACTCTTAGCTTGAGTAATGCTCCATTCTAGTTTGTCTTGCTTAATTCTAGTGTAGTTAGGGGCCTAATTCGCTGTGTTTATTGTTATATAAAGCTTGGTGTAAGTTGATAAATGTATTTTACACAAGCTTTTTTTGATGTGGAAACACAACCACGAAGCAAGGAGCAAAGGACTGACTGTATGGAGTATTCAATGATGAAATCTAGAAATTGTGAACTTATAGGCATGCCACGCTGCCTAAGAACCACTTTTAGGGAGGAACTCTCTTGGATGAACAATAAAATGCACAAAATAGTATTCCTCTATAATATTATTATGTCACACTGCGTATCCCACATGATAAGGGCATAGCATGCTAGCTAGACAAAATCGGCCAACTTTGTTCTACTATAAATAGAACGCTCCAACCTTTGTGTATACACCTTGGATGACTTGTGGGGATTAACATACAATGGAAAAGGCTTAAATTAGGGTTTTTACTCTTATAATTTAGTTTATTCTTTGATTATTACACGGATCATACTCTTATGATTCTTGTTACGTCCATGAGTGGATAAACACCCTTTTTGGGGTTAAGGCAAAGAACATGCTTACATCTGCTTGTTAATTGAGTTGGTGATTATTATTATCAGTTTTGGCTATTCAGGCATCCTTTCTTTAACTATGTTATAGATTCACGACCCTTGTGTTGTATATTGTTTTGATGATGAGCAACATACTACAAGGGACCAGGTCCTTGGATGTTCAAGGCTATAGTACAGCTAGCATGTGTCCACATAATTTTTTCCTCTTGTGTAAAAAACTGTGCAGGTGCTTCTTGTACTATTTGGGACACTTGATCCAATTGCATTTCAACCCTAATTATCACTCAACTATAAAAGGAAAAAGATGTTTCTCAATCAGGTGGTTTTTGCAAACACGAAAAGCTGAAGAGTGAAAGAAAGGAAAAAACTCAATTTCAACATTGCTCAAGATCTTATATCTTGTGTTCTAAAATAACAAATTTTCTGGAGTCCAGTTTGAGTCTATAAATAAATTACTTATTCTATTAAGAGTAATGATCTTTTCTTCTTATTTTGAGAGTGCTTTAGGAAGAGTTGCCCAAGGTTGAAATTGGTTAGAGTTAAATAATGTTGAGAAGTGTTGGTAGAGTTTTCAAGTTGATATTGAGTAGAGTTACTACAAGTAGGACGATCCTAGAGTTTGGTTCAAGTTCGAGTCTGTAATCAAGAGGTTGATTATAGTGAACTTTTGAGAGCTTGTGAGGGAAATTCATGGTTTTCCTCACTTTAGCAAGGAGGTTTCCACATTAAATCCTGTGTTCTTTACATTTTATGTACTGTTTATGTTCCTGGTTAGTTTATTTTTTTATTGCCAGTGATTGATTTTGAAGGACCTGGTCCTTCACTGTGTTATGCAACCCTTAGGGTTCCAACAATTTGTATCAGAGCCAAAATACTCTAAAAGGTTCACACCTAGAGTGATTTGGTTAGCATGGTTGCTCTACCTAACCTGGAAAAAGGGCAATCTACTACTAGGCCACCCAGATTTAATGGGCAGTACTACGGGTAGTGGAAAACCAGGATGTTTGACTTCATTATGGCTGAGGATAGTAAAATGATGGACATAATTCTTGATGGTCCTCATGTTTTTGTTAGAGAAGTAAAAGAAGGACAAATTACAAGAATGGTTGTCAAAAGTAGGAGGGAGTTCAATAATGAAGATAGAAAGAAAATTGAGAAAAACTATACAACCAAGAAACTGCTAGTGTGTGGTATTAGACCTAATGAATATAACAGGATCCCAGCCTATGAAAATGCCAAGGAGATTTGGGATTGCTCATGAAGGTACCATAGATATAAAGTATTCAAAAGTAGACATGCTTACTACTTAGTATGAAACCTTTACCATGAAAGAAGGAGAAATAATCTAAGAAATACATACAAGATTTACCTTTTTCACAAATAATCTTCACTGCTTGGGAGAAGTGATTCCATTGTATAAGCAGGTGAGAAAGATTTTGGTGTTCTTCCTAAGTCTCAGGAAAGCAAAGTGGATTCCATAACTGAAGCAAGAAACCTGAAGACCCTCACTATGGATGAGCTGATTAGAAATCTAAAAATCTATGAGCTCAAGAAGTATCAAGGGCTGGAGAAGAATGAAGTATAAAGAAAAATCCCTGGCATTAAAAGATTCCAAACATCATTCAAGAGAAGAGGACACTAATGTTGCCTATTTGGCAAAAAGGATTATCAAAGCCACGAGGAAGAGTGGTCAGTTCCAAATAAGAGGTAGCAACAATAAATAAGGAAGCAATATTGAGGCATGACACAAATTTTGATGGCCTAAGCTTTTTATTAAAGTTTGTCCAATGCACAAGATAAATTACTAAGAATACCTCAATACTGGAGGTGACAAAGGAAACAACAAAGACTAGGTCCCTGAAAAATCAAGAAGAAAGACTGCAGTTGAATATATAGTAAAGCAAGCTCTGGCAGTATGGGAAGATTCTTCCAGTGAATCTGATGAAGTTGAGAAGTCTTGAGATGTTCCTATTCTAGCTATGGGAGATAGTCTAGTTATCTATGATTCCTTATTTACCTTCATGGTCAACACGGAAGATAAAGTAGAAAATGAGGTAACTCTTTGATATTAAGATAAAAAAAACTTGCAAGTGTGTTAATAGACTCTGTATGTGAACTAACTACTTAAAAGAATATCTTAAAAGAGAAAGTAGGGAATTAAGAGAATGATTTTATTTCCTTAACTCTTCAGATATCTAAAACTGAAGAAATGGGCTTTAAATTAAAATCTAAAAATTTGAGTGGTGTGAGTTAACTAAAGAAGGTAGATGATTTATATGGTAAATGAAAGAAGAAAGCTTCAAGGATCCAGATTTATCTTGAGGAGAAATTGAGGTATCCTCAAAAATACCTTATGTGTACACTTTAAAAGAATGAAAGGTACCTAGTCCATTTGAGAGAAAAACTCAACTAGTGTCTTAAGTGGAATACTTTTTGATAGATTCTTTCTAATTTGACTAGTTGAGGTTTTAGTAATGGAAAAGTCCTGGGCTATCAAAGATAATTCCAACCTGCTAGGTCTCAAGGAAAGACTGTCATTGATGTTAGAAACAAAGGACACAAAATCCTATGCACTCATTGTGGAAAAGATAAACACTCTAATAAAAGTTATCAAAGATGGATGAGAGAAAGAATTAATAGTTTTAGATATTTTTAGTAGGTGAATACACATCTTAAAGGCTTTAAGTCTCTAAAAAGGTAAAAAGGAACTCTCTACCTAGATGGCCTAAGAAGGATTTGATCACACCATTATCTTCCTACTAGAAAGTCAAGCTCAAGTGGGTTCCTAAATCTAACAACTGGTCATGATTCAAGGTATGAGAAAGGGGGTCGTAGTCAGTAATAGGCTATTAATAGTATGTTCTCAAAGCTTAATTTCCAAAGGTCTAACTATATTCTCTCTCTCAAGACACTTCAAGTAGAGGTATCTCATTTTAAAATAGTTGATATCAAAGAACCTGGTCCACTATAGAACATATCTAAAACTTCTAAGTCAAGAAGAACTCATTGGACTAAAGATAAAGGGTTGGTGATGCTACAGATGATGGAAAAGGCTAAAATATGCAAATAAGAAGGGGGTTATGATTCTCAAGGACCTGGTCCCTAGGGAACTCATCTCAGAAGAAAAAACTTTAGAAGATTAAATATAGTCATGTTTGGGACCTAATCCCTAGGGGTATACAGAGGCTAAAGCAAGATACTATCCTGACCTAACATGTGAATCAATGTCTCTCCATAAACAGGCTATGAAAAGGAGGTCGGTATCCTTGATAAAGTAGGTGCATATTATTCTAACTCAGTATCATACCTTTGTAGGTATACATCCATGGAAATATTAAACACCTTGGGTTTTTTACCCTTGAAAAATTTCTTGGGTTTTGGACTTTCTGGAAAAGGTATGACTTATGGGTACCAATTGTACCCTAAGATACAGTTTGGTGATGGCTCACTCGTATATTGGGAAGTAGGTTTGTCTTGGTTATTATCCAAGATATAATTCAACATCATACTAGTTGTATGTTTGTATACGAGGTGTATGATACCAAGTCGTATGATGCCTTAGGTATGGACTTATTGAGACTATCCAAGGTACAGTTTGTGGGTACGGTTTGTAGGTACCATTCATACCCTAAGGTATGATTTGGGGTTGGGTAGTCATATTTTGGCCATTTTAGGGGACTAGTAAAGGATAGGGTAAGATTTAGAGTACCACTCGTACCCTAGGATACAAGTTAGGGGGTTTAGTCGTACCTACTTGGGAGTTGATTTTTATCTTTTAAGTCGAGGATAATCCAAACATTTCCCACCCCAAAACCTTATGTCTCCACATTATATAACCCTTGGTGTCTTCTTATAATATTCTTTGAATAATAGAAATACTTCAAAATACTCTCTCAAACTCACTCTTGAAGATTGGAGGCTAGGGTTTTGAAAAGTGTTCTTCAAAGGGCTCAAGAGTCAAATTTCTCACCAGAATTTGCATGTACTCCTTTCTTCATTGTTAGTTCTAACAAATTCATGTTTTAATATTTTTTAAACATTGATTATGAATCATATATGGTGGATTTGTAAACCTATGTTGAGGGTTTTGGTGCATGTTATTTGGTATTGGTTTAAACTATGTTTCACATATTTTTGGTGATGATTTTCATATGTGGGTACTTGTTGGTTATATTTTAACAAATGGTTCATGAGTAGCCCTAAATTTGATTATCTATGCTTGGGTTTTGATCTTGCTAAAGGTATGCCCTCAAAATGTTTGATAAAATGCCTAAGAGAATGTTTTTACTCTACTATTAAACTTTCATTGGAACTATTGCATGGTATAGTTTGGTAATGGAACCCTAAATGGAATTGGATGGTTTTGCATTGGTTTAAATATTTTGAATGGTTTAAAGGTTTGAATGGTTTTAAAAGGTACAAATAGTGTGAATGGTTTGGGATGGTTAAATGGTAAGGCCTTGTTGGCTATGAAATTGTTTTGAATGAAAATCTTGCAAGGTACAAGGGAATCCCCTAAGTGAATAAATTAATGAAATTTGTTTGAATGTTGAATGTATTGTAGGATACCAAGGAATCCCACAAGTAAATCTAACTAATGAAATACTTGCGGGGTACATGGGATTCCCCTAAGTAAGCTGAATAATGATGTACTTGTAGGGTTTATGGGAATCCCTCAAGTAACTTAATAATGTAACCTATGAGGTATACTTGAATCCCTTAAGGTTAGCTATAGACATTGCTTGCAAGGTATAGTCGGTATGACAATACCACTTGTAATATCCTAATTTGATAATAAATTAAATTTATGGTTTGGTTGTGTGGAAATGGTTTTAATTGGACAATAATAGCAGGATAAGTTATAGAGACCTCATAGAGGATACTTCTAGGGTACACAAAAATACCCTAAGTACACTTGTACATATGTATCATGGAGAGCAAGGGTACTCAGGAATACCCTACTCCTATGGTATCTTTCATTTGTGTGGCTACTTGTATTGGAGCTCATTTAGGGGGTTACACTGGACCTATATAGACCATGGGTGGATTATGATGGTTAAGCTATACATAAAAAGGTTAATAGTTTTTAAAGGCATGCTAAACCTGAATCCCTTTCCCAGCATGGTGTTATATATAAATATATACATATACGTATGTATGTATGTATGTGTATTTATGCATGTATGGTTTGTATGTATATTATTTATTTACTTTGTTTTACTGGATCGCATTATTTTATCCTTATCTTGAGTGTATACTAGCATTCACTCACTAACCCATCTTCGGGTGGTTGTATCCCCATATAATGCAAGAACATCCCATACTACACCTCCCGCTCATTGATCAAATTTGGCAATAGTTGATGTTGGATTAAAGTAGTGAGCTTCCATAGTTCGAAAAGAATCTATTTCATGTCATGGCTTACTTTATATATTTTTGTATTTTTATAGACTTTGGTTTTTGGCTATGGTCGGGGGTATTTCCTGACTAGGTACTCTTTTTTTTATCTAAAAGCTTTGTATGGGCAACTGTGGACTTAGGTATGGTTTGATCATGTTATATGTATAAATATACATTGGGTTATTATTTTGGTTTTGGTTTATGGTTTGGCATAGTTATTGGTTGTCTTGGATGGATGGTTTCAGTTATTGGGTGGACTGACTTAGTTGGGTTGGCCTCAGATTTAGGCTTATCCCAAAGTAACCAAATTATTAATACATTAGCTGGTTATATGTTCAGAGTCCATCCGACTCAGGGTACATGTCATTTGATTATATTGGATATCGGGGGTGGTCTCTAGATCCGGTTGGACTAGGGATTGTCCATTATCACAAGGCCCTGATTTGGGTCGTGTCAAGTTTGTATTAGATACTAGGTTTTGGTTTCATGGGGTGTCCACAAAAATGTGTTGATTAGTGTCTTGCTTATGGGTATGTTGTACACCACACTTATAATCAGGAGCCTATGAGGCATTTAGGAATGTTCCACTTTCTTGTTGTTCTACTTTTAGGCTATAGAGTCTAAGGTCTTGAAATCTTCCCTAAATCTTCTTTGGTTCATTTTTTTTATCATGTCCTCTCAACGACCTAAAGTTCAAGGAAACTCACCTATCCCACTCGAGGACAACACGGATGGATCTAGTCCAACTCATGAGGCACAGACCCAAATAAGGGTTGCAATTTCTGATGTTCCCCATAGAGTCCCATTGGTCTCTACTGGCTCTATTTTGAAAGGTGGTACTCATGCTCGATTACCAATACTGAGTTTTGATGTTTTATTCATTTGTTGGCCCAGATAGTGATATTTTTGTTATACCAGTCTAGTCCTAGAGGTGTGAGAAAAAATCAGACAAGGTCATGAAAGAGAAAGACCAAGAAAACTCACTGTTCAGACTGGGGGAAGGTCAGAAAATTTATAGTAGGAATAGTGAATAGTGGTTTGAGCAAGGGAATCTGGGTAGTCCCTATGTGGTTATCAGTATCCCTTATCCTTACTCTTCTAGTGAGTATTGCTTTTGGGATGGTAGAGTTTAGTCAGTCCCATGCTATCTTTCTTAAAGGTTTTGTGGTCGATTGTACCATAGTTGTTGCTATGAATGAAGGAATTAGTGTCTTCGTTGTGGTCAGTTAGATCACATACAACGGGAGTGCTTTATTAAGTTTGCCACTAGGGCAAATAGGATACCGGTTGCAACTTCTCTAGCTCTTGTACAAAGGGGTGTTGCTTCTAGCTCCAACATTAATCAGGAATGTCTCAATGCTTTTATTTTTCCTCAGAAGTTTAAGGCATCTCCTGATGCTGACACTAGTATGTTGAAAACTATTCTCCCATGGTATGTCTGATCTACTTATTTCAGGGTCCTTTCTCTTTCTCTTGTGACCTTATTTGTCGTTGTGTATTTTGGTTTTGCTCCTAATATTGTTTCAGACTCTTTTTCTATTTCTACCCTAGTAAGTGACTCCATGATTGGTAAAAGAGTTTATAGAAGGGTGTGGTAGTTGTTAGTAGTAGAAAGGGGTCTTGGTGGATCTATTTGACTTGGATGTAATGGATTTCGATGTCATTTGGGGGATGGATTGGCTGCACTCGTGCTATGCATCCTAGATTTTAGACCCATAATATTGTCTTTAGGATCCATGGTGAGTCCATTATGGAATGGGAGGATGGTTTCATTCCCTAGCTATTAAGGGAAAGGCTATATCATATCTTAGAGTTCGGATATTAATCTCCAAAGAGGTGTCTCTATCATTTGTCCTAGGTTAAAGGTTCTAACTTAAAAGGTCTTTCTTTGCATTTGATTTTGGTGGTAAGTTAATTTCCTGAGGTCCCTCCTGATGACCCTAGTGGTGTCTTTCTAATGGGGAGGTTGGTTTGGGATTGGTCTTGTTGTAGACACTTGTCCGATTTCTATTCTTTCTTTATAGAATGGTTCCAATTAAGTTACAGGAGCATAAGGAGAATAGATTTATTGGGAATGAATAGGTTGTCGTTAGGTGAATAAGGAATTTTAGGGTGTCCTCCAAGTGAGGTGAACTGTATATGTATATTCTATATGGGGTACTTTTCTTTTAGTACATTGTGGTTGATAAATACTAGGCTTAAACCTAGATGCTTTATCTTAGTAAAGGGAGTATGTTAGCTCAAAAATATCTATGTAAGAATTATAGAGGTAAATTGGTTGGTGGGATAAGGTGTGTGGAAGGGGTAAGGTTAATGGCTTGGGGAATACAATAGTGGGAAAGTTATGACATATAGGCCAGGAGTTCAGGTTGAACTGGTGGATTGGGGTTTATTCATTGGATAGGTTAGAGAATGGAGTTTGTATGAATATATTGGGCTCTAGGTAGCATATGAATGAATAAATTTTTTATTATAGGAAGACTAAGTGTCCCTAGTATACTCCTTGGTGATACCCATTAGAGAGGAGTGTTGTGCTTATAGGCATCATGGGATGAAGGTCGAGTATTAGTCTAAAATGCTATTTTAGTGGTAGACTTCAAGGAAAGGTTGGGTTGCATATTCTAGTATTCTCTTCTATCTCGGTTAACAGAGTATTCTACTAGTGTTGCATGCATTCTTATAGCGCTTATGCCTAAGGTTCACATTTTTCATTAGGCTTGTCCCCTGGATATGACTCTTGAATTTTCATTACATTGTATTACCTACGGTATATGTAGTTTAGTTTCTTTCGATGTTCAGTCTTAAGGACTCCTATTATGGTATGGTTATGATGGGATGGTATTCATTATGGACTAGGTGGTTTCTATAAAGTACTTAGTTCCTATGATGCTGTATTTTGTTTTAGGGGTCTTGCCTTGGGTGGCATGGATAATTCTGGTAATTTGGTTACTTAATAACTCTTCTTATGATTAGGGTGCTAGTAGCTTAAAAATCATGGTGATGTTTTAAAAACGAGGAATGTAGAAGTCCTTAAATGGGGGAGATTCTAGGGTGGCTACTAGAACTAAGGTTTTGGAAGATGAGGTAAGGTTATCGTCATAAGGAATGGGTAGGAGAGGAATAGGTGGTGCAAACCCTTGAGAAAATGAAAGAGGGTGCTAGATCTCTGGAAGGATAGATCATACTGGGAGTATAGAAGAGGTAGGCTTGAATGTTGTGATTGATAGACATACCAATCATTGTGTTGGGTACTTACGAAGCTTGGTGAGATATGCTTTATGAATTATCTTCATGGCATAATTGTTATATGTTTTTGTGTTTTCATATATTGGGGATGTTGGTTATAAGGGTTGATTATGATTTTTCCATGTCTTTTACTTATGGATTTCATATTATAACGGTGATGAAGCGGAGTAGTGTTTTGGGATAGATGTGAGTAGCGCCCTATGACCTAATTTTGTTACTTTTAGATTTGGATAGGCTTAAACATAGAAGTGGTATACATCTAGACTCAATCTCTTGTAGTGATATGTCCTTGAGAAATTCTAAGTTGAATCGAACTTGCTCTCTAGTATGAGTTCTATTTATACTGTATTCCATGGTTTTTGTTGGGGTAAGGTGTGGATGATCCTTTAATACTTGTTTACCCTTGGGGTGGTATTGGTATCTCAAATTCTTTGTGATTTAAGGAGGTATCGGTAAGAATCTTGGGTTGGCAAGTTCCCTAGTTATGGAAAAAAGGTATGGCTTCGGTGAAGTTTTATAGTGGAACCAAAAGTCCTAGAAATCCATTTGGGATGTAGAAGTGGGCATGGAGTCCAAGTATCCATGTTGGTTATCATTCTTGAAACTCGTGTGTAAGGTATATCTTCTTTGACACATCTTAGTTCCCTAATTTGGTTAAAAAGGGAATGGTTTCTCATGCATTTTGCTTTCTGACTTAGTTAGAGGTCAGAATAAAGGTGTTAAGGTATAAATCGTGCTTGAGACATGTGATGATCTTCTCATATTAGTTTATGACTTGGTTTTCTAATTGGGTTGGAGGGAAGTTTAATGGGTTTTAATGTTTATATCATACTTTTTCTTGCCTTTACTCATCATTCAAGGATGAATGATCCTAGTGGGGGAGAATAAAATACCCCAAGTTTTTGACCCTTGATAAATTTCTTGAGTTTTGGACTTTTTGGACAAGGTACGACTTATAGGTTCCAATCATACCCTAAGATACGGTTTGAGGATGGCTCACTCATATGTTGGGCAGTAGGTTTGGCTTGGTTACTGTCCAAGATAAGAGTCAACATCATACAAGTCGTATGGTTGGATACGAGGTATATGATTCTAAGTCGTATGATGTCTTAGGTGTGGACTTGTTGAGATTATCCAAGGTATAGTTTGTAGGTATAGTTTGTAGGTACCATTCGTACCCTAAGGTATGAGTTATGGTTATATGGTCATATCTTGGTCAGTATAGAGGATCATAGTGAAGGGTAGGGTAGAAGTTAGGGTACCACTCGTACCCTAGGATACGAGTTAAGGGGTTAGGTCGTACCCACCTGGGAGTTGATTTTCAGCTTTTAAGTTGAGGATAATCTAGACATTTCCCACCCCAAACCCTTATGTCCCTGCGTTATATAACCCTTGATGGCTTCTCATAATACGCTTTGAAAAATAGAAACACTTCAAAATACTCTCTCAAACTCACTCAAAGATTGGAGGCTAGGGTTTCTACAAATGTTCTTCAAAGGGCTCAAGAGCCAAGTTTCTCTCCGGAATCTTCTTTTATAATGCATGTACTCCATCCCTCATTACTAGTTCCAACTAAAGTCTTGTTTTGATGTGTTTTAAAAATTGATTATGAATCATATTTGGTGGATTTGGAAACCTATGTTGGGGGTTTTGGTGTATGTTGTTGGGTATTGGTTTAAACTATGTTATCACATATTTTTGGTGATGGTTTACATATGTGGGTACTTGTTGGTTATATTTTAAAAAACGGTTCATGAGTAACCTTAAAATTGATTATCTATACTTGGGTTTTGGTCTTGCTAAAGGTATGCCCTCAACATGTTTGATAAAATGCCTAAGAGAATGTTTTTACTCTATTATTGAACTTTTATTGGAACTATTGCATGGTAAAGTTTGTAATGGAACCTTAAATTGAACTGGATGGTTTTGCATTGGTTTAAACATTTTGAATGGCATAAATGGTTTAAACATTTGGAATAGTTTTAAATGGTACTAATGGTGTGAATGGTTTGGGATGGTTAAATAGTAAGGCCTTGGTGGCTATGAAATTGTTTAAAATGAAAACCTTGCGGGGTACAAGGGAATACCCCAAGTGAATGAATTAATGAAATTGGTTTGAATGTTGAATGTCTTGTGAGGTACAAGGGAATCCCCCAAGCAAAAATAAATAATAAAATACTTGCGGGATACACAGGAATCCCCCAAGTAAGCCTAATAATGATGTACTTGCGGGGTACATAGAATCCCCCAAGTAACTTAATAATGTAACCTGTGGGGTACACGAGAATCCCCTAAGGTTGGCTAAAGACATTACTTGTAAGCTATAGTCGGTATGACGATAACACTTGTAATAGCCTAAATTTATAATAAATGAAAATGGTTGTTTGGTTACGTGGAAATAGTTTTAATTGGGCAATAATGTCGGGGTATGATAGCAAACCGTAAAGGTGAGAGTCTAAGGGATGAACACTAGAAACTGATGTTTGTCGACATGATAAAAGGTCATAGCAACCTTATATATGACACTTCTGGGGTACACGGTAATCCCCTCAGTACACTTGTACATATGTATCATTAAGAGCGAAGAGTACTAGAGAATCTCCTACTCCTATGGTATCTCTGATTCATGTTACTATGCATATCGGGGCCCGTTTAGGGGGTTATACTGGACCCATATAGCCCGTGGGTGGATTATAATGGTTAAGCTACACATACCAAGGTTAATGATTTTTAAATCCATGCTAAACTCGGTTCTCTTTCCCGGTTTAGTTATAGATATATATATATATATATATGTATGTATGTATGGTTTGTATGCGTATGGTTGGTCTACTTGGTTTTACTGGATGGAATTTTTTTATCCTTATCCTGAGTGCATGCTAGCATTCACTCGCAAACCCATCTTTAGGCAGTTGTATCCCCACGTGATGTAGGAACCATCCATACTACTCCTCCTTCTCATTAATCGAATTCGGGAATAGTTGGTATTGGATTAAAGTAGTGATCTTCCATAGTTAATAAGGCTTCTATTTCAAGTAATGGATTACTTTGTATACTATTATATTTTCATAGACTTTAGTTTTTAGCTATCACTGGGGGCATTCACGACTAGGTACTCTTTGGTTTGGTCTAGAAGCTTTGTATGAACAACTGTGGACTTAGGCATAGTTTGATTATGTTATATATATAAATATACATTGGGTTATTATTTTTTTTTTGTTTTATGGTTTGGCATGGTTATTGGTTGGCTTGGATGCTTGGTTTCGGTTATTGGGTGGATTGACTTGGTTGGGTTGGCCTCAAATTTAGGCTTATCCCAAAGTCACCATATTATTAATACGTTACCTAGTTATATGTTCGGAGTTCATCCGACTCAGGGTACATGTTGGTTGGTTGTGTTGGGTATTGGGGGGCTATCTACGTTCCTGATTGTACTAGAGATTGTCCATTACAACAAAGCCCTGGTTTGGGTCATGTCAGAACAGCTTTATAAGTGGACAAATGTGACAAGTACAAATTTGAAGGCTCTCTCAAAACAGAAGGACAGAGACCTAGTCCCATCTCAGGTTAGTACCTATACAGGATGCACTAATAATCATAAAATGTTATCTAAAAAGGGCCATGTGTCTTTCTTTCTCTATAAAAAAAAGTCAATTCTTTTACAAAATGAAGAGTCGCTCTTATTAAGTTGATACATGTCATTTCAAAATGAACCTCTCTCAAAAGACAACAGTGACTTCTAACTGCTGAGTTAGACCCTCCTATTTTTATTCAACAATTTCAACTCATCTTTTTTAAATCGACAATCTTCTCTATACCAAACGAGTTCCATTTTATCTCTCTTACTCTCATAATCAAGTGGTTAATAATCATACTTCCTCAAACCCTGCTAACAGTCCTAAAATAGATAAAACCCTATAAAATCAAGCTGATTATTCCCAATACTCTGATCCTTAAACAACAAAGCCATAGAAGACATTATCTTAAGTCTCCAACTAGAACCTAAGTCAACTTTAATCACTGAGTTATCTACAGAAAATCCAAAACCCTACGAGTCAGTTTCCATTGAATCTTCATCAACCCTATAAATTTGTGTTCAACCAATCATGGTAGATAATCCAAATAAGGAATATGAGTCACCAGTTTATCAGGAAATCTTTCAACTCGAAATTCCTCCTTCCTCAAAAAGTTCAAAAGAACTTGAAGATTCTCAAATCCTTGGGTTATCTAAAGAACTCAAAAAAGCTAAAATTTCCAAAAATTTGCAAGAACCAGGCTCTCCTACTCTCTCAAATTCAAACCCTATTTTTATCAGTTATTTGGTAAAGAAAGAAATACTAGTAAAAAGGGTTGATCTTTCCTACAATGAGAATTGGGTGGCTGAAAATTTGTGTTTGCTTGCATATTATACCAAGGAAAGCTCAGTTAATAGAGAAGAACAGGAAGTAGGTGATAAGGATGAAGTAAATAAGGAAAAATACATGTTGTTACCTCCAAATGAGGAGGATCAGGAGGATGAGGATGAATTTCCACTGAGATGGTCTGTGAAGAAACTAAGGAGAAGTAGTGATGAGGAGAAAGTGGTGGACGCTGAGGTGAAAGTGACTAAATCCTATTCTACAAGAGGATCTGAAAGGAAAATACTAAAAGATGAAATGAAGGCTAAAAAGACATCAACCATGAAAAAAAAGGATCAAGAGAATTGATGTAGTAGAGGATAAAAAATATATTGAAGTTGTAGAGGTTGAAGAGGGGGAGGACATGAATTCAAGAGTTTTTGTTGTCACCAAAGAAAAACAAAGGAAGTTCATGTTACTGAGATGACCAGGTCCTCTAAGTCAAAGTCTGGTATGCCTACTAAATGAGGCAGAAACACATAACTGTCAAGAAAAGGAAATAATCTAAGGGACTTGGTCCCAAGAGAGAGCAGTTATGGTTAAAAAATTAAGTTGTAGTCCCAAGAGAAGCAGAAAGGATAAAGAGGTAAAGAATGTCGCAAGAGAACGAAGGAATAAGATGTTGATGACACGGAAGGTTCTTATAGAAAGAATATTTGATCCCGAGATATATGAGAAGCCTAGAATGATAGAGCTGGTTGAGTATCCTAGACACCAAGGTTGGTGGAACTTATTCGAGGAATAAACTCCCATAGTGTTTGATAGTGAGGCCATGGAATTTTATTACACCATGGATTTCTTAGAAGATGGGCTAAGTTTTAATACCCAAGTGCAAGGAAAGCCTATCAAACTAGATAAAGAGACATTAGGCAGGATCTTGGATGTATCTGTTATAGGTATGAGAACTATGGTAAAGAAATAACCTACAATTGAGTTTATGATTAATGTCCCAAATATGGGAGGGACCTCAACAGTTGCAATGAAATTTTTTTTTAATTAGTGAGTTTCAGCTAGTATTTGAGTTCATTAACAAAGTTCTGTTGCCAAGATCAGAGAAAAGAACCATAGCATCAATTGTTAACTTGTTTTTGATTGAATGCTTAAGTAAATTTGAACTATTAAGTCGCCCTGCTCTAATGATAGAGCATATGCACAAGGTGGTTAAAGAAAAAGAAGGAAGACATGAGATGCCATATGGTTATTTCTTGAATAAAGTGTTTAAGCATTTTTGAGTGGTTGAAACTAAGGGGACACTACGAACAGTAAAGAAGATGTTCAGTCTGACAACTCTAGTTGAAAATGAATGTCTTAAAGGCAAGGTTGGAACAGTGTCTAAGTTGTTGAATGCTCAAGAAAAATTGGGTATGGAAATGGAGAAATTAAGAATCAAGTTAGCTGCAAAGGATGATGAAATAGTTCACCTGAAGATACAGAACCAAAGTTTATCTTTTGAGGGAGCAAGTTCCATTGAAGAACTTGCAGCAGAAAATGCAAAGCTCTAGACTAAAGTGGAAAAATTGATTGGTAAAGTTCATGGACTTAATGTTGAGGTGAAGGTCCTCACCAAACAGTAGTTGGATGCCCATGCAGCTGAAAATGCAAGAATGGAGATGTTGATTAAGTCCTTTTCCCCCAAGCCTCCCTATACCAGAATCCTGTTATCCCTACTCCCTCATCAACCTTATGTCAGTTTCATATCTTGGTTATCATGATGGCCTTTTGATGTGATATAGAGATATAGAACTTTTGATGCTTAAAAAGAGGAAAATATGCAAGTTTTTGAGGCCTTTTTTTAGATATGATTAGTTTTGGGTATGTTTTCTAGAAAATCACATTTTTGATGATAAGTTCATGAAAATGGTGTAAAAAGTACTTTTGGCCACTTTTGGAGCGATTATGGATGAGTGTGATATTTCTGCCTTGATCATGATCAATGCATGTTCGAGAGTCAAAGAAGAGGTGAAAACAGACTCTCGGTACCTACTAAGTTAACTTAAGAACTGCATGTACACCTATGGACTGCATGTAGAGGAAACGGGTACCAGAAATCCCAAAGCCCCAAGAGCGGACTTGCAGGAAATTGACCATCCGCAACTTTCGGTCTGTACTGGCACCCTGTACCAGACCACAGGTGCCACCTGTGCCCTGCCTAACCGCAGGTATAGAGAGCAGGTGGCCACCGACCATGTTTTCTCCTAATTCATCTGGGCTTAGTGTTTAGGGTTTTCTCTTATACAATAAATACCCCTTATGTACTGTTTAGTAAAGAGAAAACACTTTTAACACTTAGAAATATATTTGAATTCCAAGATCCATCTTTGCTATTGAGATTTCATTGTATAGACTTTGATTGATTATTCAATTTATGGTTGTGAGTTTCCTTTCATCCTATCATTCTAATTTACTCTGTAACTTCCAATATGAATATTATTGATTTCATCCCAATCATGAGCGGCTAAAACCCATAGCTAGGGTTGTGGAAACTCTGGCAAATTGATGAAGTAGGGAAAGTAAGATTGTTGATCTGAACCAATACCCATGACATGCATTGCATTATCTTTGTTTTGATTGATGTCTTAATGGGTGAACATATTAGGATCCCCCCTAGATATTGCTACTTACTCCAACAGAGGAGTAGTGGCTAGAAAAAGATAAAGACAACAGTAATTTGAGAGTTAATATTCGATTTATTATAGCACAACAGAATATAGTAAATGGTTATTATCTTCTATCTAATAATTTAAGACTCAAAAGGTACTAGTTAACTGGGATCAAGATAAAGATTAGTAATGCGACATCCTGAGACTCAAAAGATAAAGGATGAAATCCTCCTACTCGTCCAAAAACATATAAGAGGTACATAACTTATCAATTTTACATGCAAGGAAGTGGGTTGGTTCAACAACTCATGATAAGCTTATGGAGTTGAGACGCCAGGGGGAGCATAATCATAGTGTTCACCTCCGACTTATTTTTAACCAATTTAATATTGTTCTTTGTTCGATACGACTACAAAGAAATTCCTCCATTTATTTTTCTTGTTTTTCTCATACACTTCAACCACTGAGATTTTTCTAACCACGTGTTCCCTTGGGATTTGAACCCCACCTTATTTAGGTTACTATATCTTGACAGTGACCGTACCATCATCTAAAATGTGGTATTGCTTGTACGTCATCAAAAAATTAGCGTCATTACCGACGAGCACGGTGTTGATTTATAGATTGAAGATGTTGCAATTTTTGGGTTTTATTTTTATTTTTGGTCTTAGTTGGGCATACTCCGGTGTATTCCTAGCACACGGAGTAGATGCGTTCCTTAGTCCCAGTGAATTCGAATCTAGAAAGGATCCTACAAACACCTGGTAGGATGTCTTATCCAAAAAGAGTTGATAATCTTAAAGGGATTCATGATATTGTACCTCCTGCCGAAGGAGTAAAACATATTGTTGATTGTTAGACTAGTGAGCTTCTAGATCAAACTACAGTCGAGAGGAGAGTAGTAGAAAAAGATCAGAGGATAGCTAAGGATACAGATCTAGATGAGCAGCAGACCACCAAGCAGCACTCGGTGGGAACCAAAACAAATCTAGAGGTGCTCATGTTCAAGTAATCCTAGCATATCAGTATGTTCAGCCATATATAGATGATGAAGAAAATATTGGATATGTTGAGCCGACAGAGACTGGAGTCATTGTATCTCCTATTTTTCCTCCAAGTATCAAATTCAACATCACGAGTGCTATGATACAACTTCTAAATTAAAAGGGTGTATTTTCTGGATTGCCTATCGATGATGCAAACTTGCACGTTGAAAATTTCCTTGGGATCTATACCTTGTTGCCAATCTAGGGGTAAATTTTAAATCACTTAGATTGAGGATTTTCCCCTTCTTACTTACAAGAGAAGCATCTTTATGATTAAGGGAATTGTCAAGAGGCTCTATCATAACTTAGAAGAAGTTGCGCCATCAATTCTTAAGTAGGTTCTTCCTTCTGTCAAGGATGTTATAGTAGAAGGAGAAGATCTATAATTTTAGGCAGCTGCAGTCAGAGTTCATTTACGAGGCTTGGTTCAAGTTTAAGAAAAAGATAAGCATGGTGCCAAATCATCAGTTATTAGGAATGAGCTTATCTAAGATATTCTATAGAGCCCTGACCATTAGCTCTAGAGCCATGGCAGACACCACATATGGAGGATCATTTATAAGATTACGATGGGAGGTAGCTTTGGAGATGTTAGATCGGATCTCACTCTCTAAATAAGGGTGGCAAACTTAGGAGGCTGAGATTGGATATGGTACGTATGCCATTAATGCCTCTTGCAACCAAAGAGCAGCTGATGATACAGTAGTGCAAGAAATTATGTTTCTAAGGATTGATCTAGGGGTGCTAGCAAAGTAGTTTTCAGCAACAAATGAATATAGTAGAAGCACAGAGGTCAGATTCCAAAGTGTATGAGCCAGAATTGGAAGAGGAAGATAATTATTTAGATTGTCAGATAGTGGGTTTCAAAGCCAAGGTCAAGGGAACCAAGGTCAAAACTATTATGATAGATATAGAGACCATAGCAGAAAGTGATATTAAGACTGGAGAAAGAATGATGACTGTAGAGAGAAGGGAAATAGTTATATTCTACCTAGTAGACGTGATATAGAATCCATAATGAAGGAGATGTTGGATAAATTAGTAAAGGGTCAGGAAAATAAAGAGACCATCCTTAAGGATATTAAGGCTAATATTCTAGGGTTTACCCAGAAGGTCGAGTCACATGCCACTACTATCATGTAGTTGGAGCACCAGTTTGGGTAGATGTTAGCCACTCTAAACTAGAGGAAACCAGGTACCCTTTCGAGTACCATAGTAAAAAATCCAAAAAATAACAATCATGTACTTGATATTACCATAAGGAGTGGTATCACTACTATAGATCCCACAATGCCTGCTACAAAAGTTGTTGATTATGAACTAGTTGTTGTTGAGTCTGAGAAGGTAACATGTGTTAGAGGTACAGCTTCTAAAGATAAAGGTAAGGGTCTGATCATTGATCTAGAAGTCAGACAGATTCTGAGACCACCCTCACCTTTTCCTCAGTGATTGAGGCAGAAGCAAAAGGAAGGTAAGTTACAGTAATTTATTGAGATGCTGAAATAATTGAGCTTAAACATACCTCTTATTGAGGCGTTAGGGAAGATGCCATGATACGCTATGTTTATGAAATATTTGGTCACAATAAAGAAAGGATAAACTTTTGATGATGTTGATAGTGGGCACCAATGCAGTGCAGTCACGACTAGGTACTTAGTGCAGAAAAAAGGATGATATCAGAGCGTTCAATATACTATACACTATCGAGTCATCCAAATTCTCCCGAGCCTTGTGTGATTTAGGGGCCAACATTAATTTGATGCCACTTTCCATATTCAAGCAATTAGGCTTGAACCCTCTAGAACCAACTTTAATGCGGCTATTGATAGCTGACCACACAGTGAAAAAGTCCATAGGAATCTCTTTTGATATGATCGCGAGGGTGGATAACTTCATCTTTTTGATTGACTTTATCATCTTGGACAGTAAGGTTGACACCGAGATGCCCATTATTTTGGAAAGATCATTCATGGACACAGGTAGAGCTATAGTTGACATGGAAAAGGGTGAGCTGAAATTCAAAGTCAACGGTGAGGAGGCAATGTTCAACATTTGAAAATCCATGAAGTATCCAACCGACATGAGGGTATTGTTGGTGATTAATTGTATTGATGACCCTGGAAGATATTCCTATAGGCATCTTGATGAATTCTGAGTAGTCCAGATACCCGAGTCATTTCACGACATTAAATTAAGCTCTACATAGGAGGCAGCCCATAAGCTTGTTGGTGAAGTTTGAGTACCAATATAGCCACGTCGTGTCGCAATGTTAAATAAAGCGTTGCATGGGAGGCAACCCATTATATTTTAGTGTTAAAATTTTTGTTGCTTTTGTAGTTTTGTAGGTTTTATCTTTTGAAACTTACCCAAAATACGGTAAACATTGATACATTCATCGATTTCCAGATAAGGAGACTATGTGATCAGCCCATCATGGTCACAAGTCCCACTCGGTAAGTTGACTAATAAGTTGAAAAGTTAAAATTTTGAGGATGAAAATGATAAGTTATGGACTTTGGCACCTAATTTTACTTTTGGGACCCAAAACCTAGGTTACGGGATTATAAGTATCTGGAAAATGTCAACATGCAAAGTCTGGGTTGCCAAAAAATGGGACAAAGACATTGGCTCGGTACCTATGCCAACACTTGCGGGTCACAGGTACTACCTACACCCAGGACCCGACCGCAAGTACGTGCCGCAGGTAGGGTTATATAAAAATATTCTTACCCTCATTCTAACTCATTCAAATCCTCAAAACTTCACTTTTCTCTTTAAATTCAAACTTTTCACTCAAAACATAAACCAACACTACACTTAAGAAAAGGTTAGTTTGACACTTGTTTGAGATATCAACTTGTCCCCAACATACTAAAAACAAGTTTCAACCTTAGATTTGCTTGAGTTCTTTATTATTCTCTTCTGAATTTTCATATAAGAGGTAACTTTCTTAGATCCTAATGGTTATATATTGGTTTATCTACTATTAACACAAGTTGATATGCTTAATTTATTGCAAAATATATTGAAAATATCATGCTTGTAAGAGGAAGCCTTGAAATAGACCAAAATCATAATGTATGGCCTTATTTTGAATTAAAATTCTATGTTTAGGCCCTAATCAGAAGTTGAACTTGAATGGATCAAAGTAATACCACGAGTTGAACATATTTGTTTCTTTGAAATTTATGATTCTTGAGTAGAGTATATACATTGGATTTGTTAGGATTTCAAATAGTTTATATCGGTGTGAAAATTGAGGAAAAATCAATCTTTTTAAACTTTGAGTTTTTCTTCAACTTTTGCTATCCCTCACTTTTGTTGGAAACTGACAGCAGATTTTTTAGGTTCATATGGCCCCTAAAGAAAAGAAGGCCAGTACTTTAAGAAGAAAAGAAGAGTTTCCTAAGCTTAGTGGTTTAGTCGAAGAGTATCCAAGGCAGCACTATGTAGATGTTGTAGCTGCAGTGACATGTAGCGTCATGAGAGAACAAACTCATTAAGTTGCTATATTAGCTGTAGCCCGACTGAGGATAAAATCAGTAAGGATATCACTACCACATACTCCCCCACCTAATGATGATGAGGAGAAAGAGGAGACCGAGTTTGAGGCAGCACCACAGGTTACTCAGGACCCCCAGTTTGAGGAGGGGTCCCAGGATTTTACTGAGGAGGTTGAGCAGGAGTAATCATCAGCGGTACCCCAGAATGAAAAGGGTACCTCCACTTACAATCATTAGCGGTACCCCAGTATGAGCAGGGTACCGCCACTCATACATAATAGACAGATATATCCCAGTCTAAGGAGGGTATAGTACAAGCTTTCCACAATGCACAGAAGGAGCAGACATCTACACCTACCATAGATGCACCTCCTGATGAGGGACATCTAAGATGGTGTGTAAAAGAGATGTGACATATATATGAGCTTAATAGGTATGTTTAGGTGATAGTCAGGCCTATGTGATGTATTTATAAGAAGCTTCGGATCGACTTACCGAGGCTAAAGCAGCTACCACAGCTGGGGGCAATATTTGTCAGATATCAGCTAGGGTGGATGACTAGGCCACTCAGTTCTTATAACCCATCTATGATGTGGAAGTTTTATGTATCTTACAGAGCCACCATAGTCCTTCCTCTATGCCATCATCAAGGCTTTATCATATTTACACGCCAACCATAATTTGATCATACACTAATCTGAGAGATTAGAGTTGATATTACAAAAGTAACTATCCACAGAGTCATATTTAGCCTAGATTATATTTCACTTGTATCTACAGCTGAGTGTGAACACAGATTAAGGATTGTATGGGATTGTCACATTATGTGGGATGTTGAGCTCAGATCTTAGAGGGTTGAGATGGCTAGGTAAATATCCAGTTAGATTTTACCATAGGGTGATGAGACCCCATGGATTGTGGGATAAGTTGTGATCAAGAAAGGTCTATTGACACTTGAGGCAAAATTTTGGTGGTTGCTAATTATATATCGCCTGCTACCCACTGCTTCAGATAACACATTAACGAGAGAGGGAGTTTCACTAGTTACCTGCTTGATGGTTGTCTATGATATTAATTTTTCTACCATCCTCAAGTATGAGTTACACGATCGAGCCTTTATTGAGCTGACTAACCTTCAATTTCCTAGTATGATCTAGAGGTTATACGATAATGCAGGTAAGCTTGAGTTACCAAGTATTTATAAAAGGGTGACTGTGATCATGACTATACAGATGAGGACCATGAAGGGTTTATCACGTCCATATAATTCTAAGAGATATAGATAGTGGTCAATAATACCACAAGCCCAATCTAAGGGCCCAACAGTTTTTGTAGAGCCTAATAAGACACATATAGATAATATGGGTATTGGTGTAGATAGGAGAGACGAGAGATGCTCTAAATTCGAGTACACAGGGTGAGGGGACACAGGCTTCTTCTTCATCAGCCCCAACTTCAATCTCGGAGCTGGTTAGTGCATCTACAGAGCCTGCTCTCCCATTTGCTATAGCTCCTACCACAGGTATGATTACTGTATCCAGTGAGTTTTTATAGAGTCTAGTGGATATCTAGAGGGAAATAGCCGCTTGATTGAAGGTTGTTAAGAGTGAGATTCCTACCCTTTTGGGGCAGATCAGATCAGGGGTCAGAATAGATTTGAGCAGGTCAAGGCTAAATGGAAGTCTACTCAGAGAGCTGCACTGTTAGGGTTGAATATTGATTTTTAGACATAGATTGATGAGCTAGAGAGACAAGTTACATCCTGATATACAGAGATAGGTGTGCCAGATCTGGTTTAGATGAGGGAGGATTTTGATATCATATGAGTAGAGGTATGCTCTCTTGCATAAAGTCGTATGGAAGTTACTCCCTCAATGATACCCCTTATAGTCAAGATACCACCTCGTATCTATCAAGAAATTTTGACTTCTTTATGAAGGATGATCTGGAGGTCCTAGCAGTTGGGACGAAGAGAGGTTACTTACATAATTTTCAAGATCCTATTATGATAGAGAAGGAGGCCCTTAAAAAGTTGACATAAATCTTTAGATACTACATTCTAAGATAAGTAGAAGCGTAATGCTATAGCTGGGGGTGGATCATCCAGTAGTGTACCGCCACCACCATTGCCTCCGCCAGCTTATATGCCCCTATCTGGGGATGCTCTTAACTTGGGCGCCTAGTGCATCCCAAGTATGTTCTTACTTCCTTAAATTATTTTTTGTTTAAGTGCATTGAGGACAATGTGAAGTTTTTAGTTGGGGTGGGCATACCTAGCCGCCGTGGGTTTTTATTGCCGTAATTCTTTTTCTGTCGCCTGCTATATAGTTTTAGAACTGGCATGTCTAGGATAATTATGCGTCGTATTATGTTTTTTCTTCGTATTGTGATGTTTTGTGTAATTAGGATATTTTTTGAGTATTTAGGGCAGTAGTCATATTTTGACCAATTTTTAATACCCCTCCAAAATTTGAGTTTGTAGAACTGTGTTGATGTATATATATGTGAACTTTGTGGATCTTGTTATGTTATTAGTATTAGGCATATGATTACCATTTGCTGACAATTATATGAACTAGATAGGTAGTAGTTGGTGATATTGACTCTATGCTCTGTGTGTGAGACACTACTTAGTTCCCTTTGTATGTTACATTTAGAACTTGCCTGGTTAGTCTTGCCTAGGTTGAAGGATATTCAGTTAGGAGAGAATCATAGGTCCTTTTTTATTTTAGTCCAATATTATCCTAAATGACATCCTATATGTGAATTGTATCCCTTGATCCCGAGTTTAAGTCTTATAAGCTTATTTTTCTTATTTTCGCCATTCACCTTTTCATTTGTATTATAATTACCTTTTTTGGCCCTGTTCCTTCTTGGACAGTATGCACCTCAGCATAGGCTAAAAACCTAAAGTTAAGTGTGGCTATAATAGGCGTGCATAGTGTAAAATGGGTATGAAGAAGGGTAAAATATGAGAAAAAAAAGTAGGGTTAGGTGTGGTAGCAAAAGAAAAATAAAGGAAAAAAGAAAGAAAATAAAAATTGTGAAAGACAATTAAAAAGAACGAATAAAAGACCACACCCAACCTTTATGTGCAATAAAAGGATAAAAGGGAGAAATAAGAGTGGAATAAAAAGGAAATTGGCTAGTAAGTGAGACCCCAAAGTTAGTTTAGTGCCAAGGAGGCTTAGTAACTTTAAATGTCGATGTCTATCATACCAGCCCCTAAGCCTACATTAGAAGCCGAGAAAAGTCCTACAGTGGTCCTAACTTGACTATCTGAATGTTAAGGTAAAAAAAATAAGGGTAAACCTATAATATTTGACATGCATTAATTGGAACTTATTTGTGAGTATGAGAGTGTCTTGAACGTCCCTACATTGACATGAATTATTTCATATGAGTGAGAGGGACATCCTTGTTGTTAGGGCACTTGAGTCATAGTGCTAGCTATTTGCTTATTTTTTCTAGTGTAATTTGAACATAAGACCGGTTGTCTATTACTATGTACTGCCATAGCTTGATTCCTTTGAGTCAAATTATGGTGCTTCATATTCATACATAGTTGGTTTTGAAAAGAGGAATAGGAGGGGATGTATGATTTGAACTTAATGTGATGACTGACTACCTTAAATATCTTAGATTCTCTTAGTTAAACGTCATTTTTGTTTTATTGTGTTTTTGCTGCCTGAGGACAAACAAACTCTCTAAGGTTGAGGGTGTTGATGTGTTATAGAAATATAGTACTTTCAATGCTTAAAATAAGGATAATATGCAACTTTTGGAGACCTTTTTATTAGATATGATTCGTTTTGGGTATGTTTTGCAAGAAACACTTTTTTGGATGATAAGTTTAGGAAAATAGTGAAAAAAGGTATTTTTGGCCACTTTTGGAGTGTTATGGATGGGTAGGATGTTTTTCAGCTTGATCGTGAACAATATATGTTTGAGAGTTGAATAAAAGCTGAAAAACTAACTCTCGACACCTACTAAGTCAACCTATGGATCAGATGTACACCTACGAACCACATGTTGATTAAGTGGGTATCATAAATTCCAAAATTATGAGAGCTGACTTGCAGGAAATTGACCATCCACAACCTGCGGTCTGCACCTGCCCCCTATTCCCTTCCATACTGCAGGCACAGAGAGCAAGTGGCCACTGACCCTGTTTTCTCCTCTTTTATTTGGGCTTAGTTTTTAGGGTTTTCTCTTATACTATAAATACCCCTTATGTACTTTTTAGTACAGAGGACACACTTTAACACATAGAAATATATTTTGATTTCAAGATTCATCTTTGATCTTGGGATTTCATTGTATTGACTTTTATTGATTATTCAGTTTATGGTTGTGAGTTTTCTTTTATTTTATCATTGTGATTTCATCTTTGCTTTCCAATATGAATGTTATTGATTTCTTCACAATCATGAGAGGTTAAAACCCATAGCTAGGGTTGTGGAAACCTTGGCAAATTGATGAAGTAGGGGAAGTGCAATTGTTGATCTGAACCAATACCCATGGCATGCCTTGCTTTATCCTCATTACGATTGATTTCTTAATGGGTGCACACATTAGGATCCTACCTAAATATTGCTACTTACTCCAAAAGAGGAGTAGTGATAGTAAAAGATAAAGACAACAATAATTTAGGAGTTAATTTTTAATTCGTTCCAGTATAATAAAATATAGTTAATGGCCATTAGCTTTCATCTAATAACTGGACACTCAAAAAATAATAGTTAACTGAGATCAAGATAAGGGATAGTAACGCGACACCTTGAGACTCAAAAGGTAAAGGGTGAAATCCTCCTACTCATCCAAAAGACTATAGGAGGTACATAACTTATTGATTCTACATGCAAGGTATTGGGTTGGTTCAATAATGCACAATAAACCTGCAGAGTTGAGATGCCATGGGGAACACAATGCTAGTGTTCACCTCTGACTGATTTTCAACCAAGTTGATATTGTTCTTTGTTTGAGACGACTACAAAAAAATCCTCATCTTTACTTTTCCTAATTTTCCCATAGATTTCAACCACTAAGATCTATCAAATTCTGTGTTCCCTTGAGATTAGACCCCAACCTTCGTTGGGTTACTATATCTTGATAGCAGACGTACCATCATCTAAAAGGATGTGTTGCTTGGATGTCATAACCTTTAAATACTGTTATTTTTATGTGTTATTTTAGTATGATTGTACTGTTACTGACTTATATTTTATGAATGAATCTTGGTTTGTGTGTTACATCTATCTACTTCATTTTAAAAGTATACTTCATGATAGTGTTTTCCCAGTGGCCATGAGTTAACTAACATGTGCTTATCCTTACTCTTGGTTTACTATTTTCACTTTTCAATGATGCGCAAAAGGGGGAATACTGATTTTATATGGTAGGGACTAGGTACCAGGTGTAAATGAAAATGTGTCAGGTGTAAATGAAATCTTGAATTGCAGGTATGTATGGTATGTTTATAGGGGGAAGTATGATGAGTCACAATGATAGGGGAAAGAAAAGATGTTGAGATTTTTTGATATAAATGACAACAAGGGACCAGGTCCCTAAGTTTCATGTTGATAAAAGTATGGTGTTGCATGATAGGGTGAATATTCATCTTCAGTAGTGGTAATCACATTGATTAAATATGATGAATTTGTATTGATGATCAAAATTCTGTGGTTGGTTTTTCAATATCAAAAAGGGGGAAAATTGTTATATCTTGTTTTGATGATGTGCAATAAACTACAAGGGACCAAGCCCCTGGATGTTCAATGCTACAATACAGTTGGCACACGTCTACATAGTTTTGTCCTTTTGTGTAACAAACTATACAGGTGTTACTTGTACTATTTGGGACACATGTTCCAATTATATTTCAACCCTAATCATTACTCAACTATAAAAGGAAAAGAATGTTTCTCTATCAAGTGGTTTTTGTAAACACGAAAAGCTGAAAAGTGAAAGAAAAGTAAAAACTCAATTTCAACATTGCTCGAGTACTTAACTCTTGTGTGCTAAAATAACAAGTGTTCTTGAGTCCAGTTTGAGCCTATAAGTGAATTATTCATTCTATAAGAGTAATGATCTTTTATTCTTGTTTCGAGATGCTTTAGGTAGAGTTGCCTAAGGTTAAAACTAGTTAGAGTTAACCAATGTTGAGAAGTCTTAGCAGAGATGTCAAGTTAAGATTGTAGTAGAGTTACTACAAACAGGAGGATCCTAGAGTTAGGTTCAAGTTTGAGTCTGTAATATAGAGGCTGATTAAATGTCACGACCCGAACCAGGGCCTGGCCGTGATGAGCATTTCGAACCATGGAGGCCCAAAACACCCCTATCTTTCTGGTAATCATGCACCTCATTCATATGATCAAAGTAATGCAGAAGAAACACAATAATTCGGAAACATGGTCATAAATATGAAAAGAAACAATAACGGGGAAATAAAGTTCCCCCAACATCAATCAACCTCTAAATAACTGTCTGCGAAAATCTCTAACAAATAACTGAGTCAAGTAACAGTATATAAACTGGGACAAGGCCCCCAGTAGACCCTAAAACTAAATAAAGATAAAAGGACGGCAGGACATAAGACCTTCTAAAACATAGAAGGCTCACCACTTGTCTCTGCAACTCTGTCTGAATGATTTACTGATTCTCTTGACCCCTAGACTGGGCCTCTGAACCTGAGAGGTTCGAGAGGGGAGGGGGTCAGCACAAAAGTACTGGCACACAGAGATATCAAAACAAAACATAATATTTTTACAAAATATAGTTGAGAGCCATTATAAAGCAATTTCATATCAAATCATTTAAAAACACATGGGCATAATGCAATAGTTTCTCAACAACAATGAAATGCAACTGAGCTAGGTGGAATACCCTACATAATTTACACTAACTGTCCAACCTCGGTTGCCACCGAGATTAGAGTATAAGTGAGGGAGAGACACACAAGACCACGAAGCATGGTGTCTCGACCCAATGGTAGTGCCCAAGATCACTTAGCCTGGGTTCCTACCTATAGTCCCAATTCGGGAATGGCATAAAGTCAAGTACACAAGATCACTTAGCCTGGTACCAAATTCCCATGTCAGCAAACACGGTTTCTAGTGATGAGCCCTTACACTCAAACGCCTTCTTCGGGCATCCACCTATCTCATGTAAAATCAATGCATTCAAACTTCATTTAATTCAATCACGTATCATATTCTATAGGGTATCGTCATACCCGACTTGTAAGTCATCAATATCACATCCACATATGCATAATCATGTAAAAACCAAGGTGCTTCATCATTTACAAGTAGTGAACAATAATTATTTCAAATTCATGCTCTTTTTTGTTGGTCACAATATGATATGGGGTATCAAGACATTATCATGGGAATTTGAAAGTAATTTATCATTCATATTTATCAAACTTCCATGGAAAATCTCAAATCACATATGCATGGTTTCAACCATTGAAGTATATAGGCAAACAATTCCCATGGCATAAAGAAAATGACTTAGAAATCATATTGAAAGCAAGTTATTAGCATTTGATTGAAAACCCCCATTTAAAAGCATGCATGTTCATAAAACTACACCCATGAGATTTTTGGATAACCCCACGTACCTCTATTTTCAAAGATAATAGATGTTTCTTGAAGCTTGCGGATTGGTGATTCCAAATATGTAATTATCTTTGAAAACCTATGGTCGAATCTTGATTTATTTGGATTTTTATTTTGAAACCCTAAGGAGAATCCTTGAGCAGTTTTGATGAATGAAGGTGTATTTTGGGGTCCTTGGAATTGAATTTGGTATTTTAGGGCTAAGTAAGGGTGGAAAAGGACCATTTTGTCCCAAAACAGAGTGTTTAAGTCACTTGAATTCTTTACATAGGTGCCGCCCATTCCATCACCTATGTTTACATAGGCCCCTCCTAGGCCATCGCCTATGTTTACATAGGCGCCACCTAGGCTATTGCCTATGCTTTCCAGTGGCTATGGGCGATTGGTTAGGCGACGCATATCACTTTGAAAGGCCATAACTTCTTGCTCAGGTGTCGGATTTAGCAAAATTGGTATCATTGGAAAGATAACTCAAAGAACTATCATTTGAAACATAGTAGGCTTCCTAATTCGACATATACAGAGAGTTATGGTCGATGGAAGCTGACACAATTTACAACATCCACTAAAACTTAGTCAATCGAAATAGTTTCAACTCGTCCTTAAGTTGAAAGACCTCTATGGTCTAAATTTAAGCTTGAATGGATTTGCATGCTACACAAATAATTAACATGCCATATTGGCATAGGATTTTATAGCTTCGGGATTTATCAACACATCGGAATCATGGTTTTTATTGTAGCCCAAAATGCGGGGTGTTACATTATCCCCCCTTAGGATCATTCGTCCCCGAATGATGATGCGGAATACAGACAGACATGATTTCAAGCATAATAAAGGACTAGGAAAGATAAGATAGGAATAGTACCTTCTATCTCATCCTCCATCGAAGCAAACAAACTGGGATATCTAATTCTCATGTCATCTTCTGACTCCCAAGTTGCTTCTTTGACTTTCTGATTCCTTCACAGTACCTTTACTGAGGCTATATCTTTGCTCCTCAGCTTTCGAACTTGGCGATCTAAAATTTCAATGGGCTCTTCTTCGTAAGATAAGGAATCTATCACTTTTACACCCTCTACTGGCAATACCAAAGAATGATCTCTAATGCATTTTTTGAACATGGATACATGGAATACCGGATGAACGAAACCCAAACTTGCAGGCAATTCTAGCTCATAAGCAACTGCACCAATCTTTCTCAAAATATGATATGGCCCTATATAGCGAGGGCTCAATTTACCTCTTTTTCCGAACCTCATAACTCCTTTCATAGGAGAAAGCTTAAGAAACGCCCAATCACCAACTTCAAACTCTACTTCTCTTCTCCGAACATCGGCATAGGACTTCTGACGACTCTGAGTAGTCTTGAGTCGTTCTCTAATGATCTTCACTTCATACCATCCTATCGGAGACCTACATCTCCTCCCATATAGAGCCTCAAAAAGAGCCATCTTGATGCTGGTATGGTAACTATTATTGTAAGCGAATTCAACCAGTGGCAGGTGATCTACCCAACTACCTTTGAAATCAATAACGCATGCCCTCAATATATCCTCGAGGGTCTGAATGGTACGCTCAGCTTGCCCATCCGCCTGAGGGTGGAAAGTTGTGCTTAAATTCACTTGTGTACCTAAACCCTTCTGAAAAGATCTCCAGAATTAAGATGAAAATTGCATACCTCTATCGAATATAATAGACACTGGTGCCCTATCCAAATGAACTATCTCCTCAATTTAAATCTCAGTATAACCCTCTCCCGATTAATTAGTCCTTACACGCAAAAAGTGGGCTGACTTTGTCAACCGATCTACAATCACCCATATAGAATCATACTGGTTTTCGGATCTTGGAAGTCCTGTAATGAAGTCCATGTTTATCATCTCCCACTTTCATAAAGGCAGGGCTATCTCTTGGGAAGTACCACCTGACCTCATGTGTTCTACCTTCACTTGTTGACAGTTCAAACACTTGGACACAAAATCAGCTACATCACATTTCATGTTATTCCACCAATACAAGGTTTTCAGATCATGGTACATCTTAGTAGAGCCTGGGTGAATGACATACCTTGAAGTGTGCACCTTATTAAGGATTCTTTCCTGTATCCCATCAACATTCGGAATGCACAACCTACCCTGAAATCTCAGAATACCATCACCACCAATCTTAAACGACATAACCTTTTGTTGACCCACATCTTTCTTGATTTGTATCAAGATGGGATCTTCAACCTGTTTCTCCTTAACTTCAACACAAAGGGATGACTTAGCTAACTCATGAACAATCACCCCTCCATCTTTGGAATCTAAGAGTCGCACTCCCAAATTTGCAAGGCAGTGAATATCCTTCACCATCTCTTTCTTTCCTTCTTCTACATGAGAAAGGCTGCCCATAGACAACCTGCTGAGGGCGTTGGCTACAATATTTCCCTTGCTCGGATGGTAATGCAGACTCATATCATAGTCTTTCAAAAGCTCCATCCAACGCCTCTGCCTGAGGTTCAATTCTTTCTGTGAGAAGACATACTGCAAACTCTTATGGTTAGTATAAATATCAATATGGACTCTATAGAGATAGTGCCTCTAGATTCTAAGTGCAAACACCACGGCTGCTAACTCCAAGTCATGAGTGGGGTAGTTGCGCTTATGCACCTTTAACTGCCTAGATTTATAAGCTATCACCTTACCACGCTACATCAATACACAACCAAGTCCCATACGGGACACATCACAATAAACCACAAAATCATCTACACCCTCGGGAAGGGTCAAAATAGAAGCAGTAGTCAGCATGTCCTTCAACTTCTCAAAACTGTTTTCACATAAGTCAGACCACACAAACTTCATCTTTTTCTGAGTCAGTTTAGTAAGCGGAGCAGCTATGGAAGAAAAACTCTCTACGAACCTTCTGTAATACCCCGCCAAACCCAAGAAGCTCTGAATATCAGTTGGAGTCATGGGTCTGGGACATTTTCTCACTGCTTCAACTTTCTGGGGATCCACTCTTATCCCATTACTGGACACAATATGCCCCAGGAAGGCAATAGCATCTAACTAAAATTCAGACTTAGAAAATTTGGCATACAGCTGATGATCCTTAAGGGTCTAAAAAATAATTCGGAGGTAATTGGCGTGATCCTCTTTACTCTTAGAATAGATAGAATATCATCAATAAATACAATGATGAACAAGTCAAGAAACTGATGGAACACTCTATTCATAAGATCCATAAAGGCTGCCGGGGTGTTAGTCAACCCGAAGGACATGACCAGAAATTCATAGTGACCATATCGGGTTCGGAAGGCTATCTTGGGAACGTCTAACTCCCTAACTTTCAACTGATGATAACCCGAACGAAGATCTATTTTCAAAAACCACTTAGCACCCTAAAGCTAGTCAAAAAGCTCATCATTCCTAGGAAGAGGATACTTGTTTTTAATCGTGACCTTATTCAGCTGATGATAGTCTATGCACATACTAAGGGAACCATCTTTCTTTCGCATGAAAAGTACAGGTGCACCCCAAGAGGACACACTGGGGCGAATAAAACCCTTATCTAGAAGGTCTGCCAGTTGCTCTTTTAATTCTTTCAGTTCTGCGGGAGCCATTCTATATGAAAGAATAGAAATAGAATGGGTGTCTGGCAATACATCAATGCCAAAATCTACTTCCCTATCAGGTGGTATCCCTGGGAGATCTTTTGGAAAGACTTCTGGAAACTTATTCACTACAGGGACTGACTAAAAAGAAAGATTTTCAACTCTTGAGTCTTTTACTCGGATTAGATAGTACATACAGCCTTTGGAGATAAACCTTTGGGCTCTAAGATAAGAGATAAAGTGACCTCTATGTTCCACAGAATTCCATGCCCATACAATTGGTGTCTCATTCAAAAAAAAGTGAACTTTTGGGTTCTGCAATCAAGGATGGCATAATACGAATGGAGCCAGTCCATCCTAAGGATGGCATCAAAATCTACCATATCAAGTTCTATAAGGTCGGCCATAATATCCCTACTAAGAATAGACACAACACAATTTCTATAAACCCTTCTAGTAACAATAGAATCACCTACAGGAGTGGAAACAGTGAAGGGTTCTTCAATGACTTTGGGCTCAAACCCAAAACCAAAAGCCACATAGGGGGTCACATAAGATAAAGTAGACCTGGGATCAAGTAACACATAAACATCATGGGAAAAGATTTGTAACGTACCAGTAACAACATCTGGGGAAACTTCCATCTCCTGGCGGTTGGTCAAAGCATATAACCGGTTGCGACTGTTCTCGGCAGCTGAAGGGGCACCCTTATGAGAAGGAGCCATGAACGTGGCTTGGGGCTTAGTCGCCCCTCCCCCTGCATTTCCTCTAGCAGAAGGGCAGTCTTTTTGAAGATGTCCCACTTTGCCATAAGTATAATAATTTTTCCCCTCAAAAAAACACTTCCCTGGGTGATTCCTCCCATAAATCTCATACCATGGATAAGTACGACGCTGTTGGACCACACTCCCCTACGACTGAGTATCTAGGGCTCTCGATCTATGATGAGTCTGGAAACTCTGAGATCGTCTGTCTGCTGGTGGTTTGGGTGCTTGGGAGCTGGCAGCAGACCGTGCATTACTTCATGACTTCTTATTTTTCCATCTATTTCCCCAGTTGCCGCCTTATGGCTAGCTGTGATTCTGATTCGCGGTTCTGGCTCTCTTTGCTTGCCTATCTTTCTCTCTTGTTTCTGAAATTTCTTTTTCTTCTTTTCTATCTGCTGCATATGAATAGTCATTCGAGCAAAGTCTAACTCCTTGTTCAACAGAGCCCCCTGGCACTCAAGTACCATGTTATCAGCAAGGTCGGTACAAATTTTCTCATTCAGGTTCTCATATTACTAGTCAAATCTGGTGCATAGTGGGCTAGTTTATTAAACTTCAAAGTGTACTCCTGGACACTCATACTGCCCTGCTTCAGATTTATAAACTCTTCCTCCTTGGCCTCCCTCAAATCCAGAGGAAAGAATCGATCAAGGAAAGCTTCCACAAATTCTCCCCAAACTGTGGGCCCAAGACTCTCACCTTTTGTATCCTCCCAGTCAGCATACCATTGATTTGCAACATTCTTGAGATGATGAGTTGCCTGTTCCACCCCTTCAACCTCATCCACATCCATTACCTTAAAGACTTTTTCCATCTCATCCACGAACTCCTATGGATCTTCCTCCACCTTGGTGCCAGTAAACTTAGGTGGGTTTATCTTCATGAAATATCCGACCCTAGTAGCCTCAGACATAACAGATGCAGACCCAATATCTTCCAATTATTGAGCCTGGTTAGCTACCAACTGTGTCAGCATATGAATAAACCGTCTGAATTCTACATTGAAATATCTGCCCGAGCAGTTGGGGGACGGTTGACATTAGTCCATGGAGCCTGAGGTGGACTAGTCGGGACTGGAGGGACTCCTAGAGTAGGGACAAGTTCTGGAGTGTGAGCTCTGTTACGGGTCCGTATCCCATGGGTGGGATGGACCTCATCCGCCTGAGCATTCTGATTGATGATACGATGTGGAGGCATAACTGTGTTTTTAAAATACAAGTGATCATTAATTAAGGGTCAGTTCAGACTCTAAAGCACGAACTAAATCACAAAGAAGGGAAACATTCCCTAAATGCCTAGCAGCCTCCTGCTTATAAGTGTGGCGTGCTACACACCTATAAATAGGACTCTACCCGACGTGATTTTACAGACTCTCTGGGACCATGAACCGTGCTCTGATACCAAGTTTGTCATGACCCAAACCAGGGCCTGGCCGTGACGAGCATTTCGAACCATGGAGGCTTTGAAACACCCCTATCTGTCTGGTAATCATGCACCTAATTCATATGATCAAAGTAATGTGGAAAAAACACAATAATTCAGAAACATGGTCATAAAGATGAAAAGAAACAATAACGGGGAAATAAAGTTCCCCCAACATCAATCAACCTCTAAACAACTATCTGCGAAAATCTCTAGCAAATGAATGAGTTAAGTAACAGTATATAAACTGGGACAAGGCCCCCAGTAGACCCTAAAACTAAATATAAGATAAAAGGACCGCAGGACATGAGACCTTCCGAAACATAGAAGGCTCACCACTTGTCTCTGCAACTCTGTCTGAATGATTTACTGATTCTCTTGACCCCTAGACTGGGCCTCTAAACCTTAGAGGTTGGAGAGGGGAGGGGGTCAGCACAAAAGTACTGGCACGCAGAGATATCAAAATAAAACATAATATTCTTACAAAATATAGTTAAGAGCCATTATAAAGCAATTTCATATCAGATCATTTAAAAACACATGGGCATAATGCAATAGTTTCTCAACAACAATGAAATTCAACTAAGCTAGGTGGAATATCCTACATAATTTACACCAACTATCAAACCTCGGTTGCTGCCGAGATTAGAGTATAAGTGAGGGAGAGACACACAAGACCACGAAGCATGGTGTCTTGACCTAATGGTAGTGCCCAAGATCACTTATCCCGGGATCCTACCTATAGTCCCAATTCGAGAATGACATAAATTCAAGTACACAAGATCACTTAGCCTGGTACCAAATGCTCATGTCGGCAAACACGATTTCCAGCGATGAGCCCTTCCACTCAAATGCCTTTTTCGGGCATCCCCCTATCTCATGTAAAATTAATGCATTCAAACATCATTTAATTCAATCACGTATCATATTCTGTAGGGTATCTTCATACCCAACTTGCAAGTCATCAATTTCACATCCACATATGCATAATCATGTAAAAACCAAGGTGCTTCGTCATTTACAAGTAGTGAACAATAATTATTTCAAATTCATGCTCTTTTTTGTTGGTCACAATATGATATGGGGTATCAAGACATTATCATGGGAATTTGAAAGCAATTTATCATTCATATTTATCAAACTTCCATGGAAAATCTCAAATCACATATGCATGGTTTCAACCATTGAAGTATATAGGCAAACAATTCCCATGACATAAAGAAAAATGACTTAGAAATCATATTGAAAGCAAGTTATTAGCATTTGATTGAAAACCCCCATTTAAAAGCATGCATGTTCATAAAACTACACCCATGAGATTTTTGGATAACCCCACGTACCTCTATTTCTAAAGATAATAAATGTTTCTTAAAGCTTGCGGATTGGTGATTCCAAATATGTAATTATCTTTGAAAACCTACGGTCGAATCTTGAACTATTTGGGTTTTTATTTTGAAACCCTAAGGAGAATTCTTGAGCACTTTTGATGAATGAAGGTGTATTTTGGGGTCCTTGGAACTGAATTTCATGTTTTAGGGCTAAGGGTGGAAAAGGACCATTTTGCCCCAAAACGAAGTGTTTAAGTCACTTGAATTCTTTACATAGACGCCGCCCATTCCATCGCCTAAGTTTACATAGGCGCCGCCTAGGCCATCGCATATGTTTACATAGGCGCAATCTAGGCTATCACCTATGCTTTCCAGTGGCCATGGGCGATTGGTTAGGTGACGCATATCACTTTGAAAGTCCATAACTTCTTGCTCGGGTGTCGGATTTTAGCAAAATTGGTATTGTTGGAAAGATAACTCAGAGACCTATCATTTGACACATAGTAATCTCCTTAATTCGGCATATACAAAGAGTTATAGTCAATGAAACCTAACACAATTTACAACGTCCACTAAAACTTAGTCGATCGAAATAGTTTCAACTCGAAGGACCTCTATGGTCTAAATTCAAGATTGAATGGATTCACAAGCTACACAAATAATTAATATGCCGTATTGGCATAGGATTTTATGGCTTTGGGATTTATCAATATGCCATATTGGCATAGGATTTTATGGCTTCAGGATTTATCAACACATCAAAATCATGGTCTATGCCCGAAATGCAGGGCGTTACATTATCGTAAACTTTTGAAAGCCTATGAGGGAAATCCATGGTTTTTCCTCCCTTAGCAAGGAGGTTTCCATGTTAAATATTGTGTTTATTAT